>NC_050074.1:9527675-9827675 GCF_009764565.3 Dermochelys coriacea | reverse complement strand
TTAAAAAAACACATGATGTCAAGCAGCATACGTATGCTGGTGCTGATAGCCACAAAATTACTGAGTAACAGACAGAAAGGAAGAATGATATGCAAAGGCCAATCCCTTTATGACCAACAACCTAAAGACCTCCCAGAGCTACAACCAGGAGAATCTGTCAGGATCAGATTATTTCCTTAGGATGAATCATGCACTTGGAAGTCAGTTACATGTGTTGAACAGATAAATCCTTATTTCTATAATGTAGCAGTGGATGGACATATATTTCACAAAAACTACAAACCCAAGACAAAACAATGAACATAGAAGACAGTTCACTCCACTGAGACTTGGTCAGCAGGACATGAAGGAACAGGGCTGATGAGAGACCAATTAGATATCAGAACAGACTCTCAGAAGACCACACCTTCAGAAAAACCAAGTGCAAAGCAGTCTCCTGTCATCACAAGAAAGATTTGCACTCGCTCCAACATCAAAGTGCCTGAATGGTATACACAAGACTTCATACCATACTAAGGCTTGAAATATCCCAAATCCAGAGGAAAATACCTTAGTTGCCATGCAAAATTAAGAATTAGTTCATTAAAAAAGAAGTTGGTGTTAAGTTATATATATGATGATACCTACTTTATGATATTTTAGAGTGTTAAGTTGTAGTATGAATATAGTTGTAGGTCAAAGTATTCAGGTTTAATTTTGTTATCTCAAGTAAATAAGGCACAAGGGATGGTATGCTAAACATCCTCCAATTGGGGATGCTATACTATTAGGTATAGGAACTTAGGCTACGTCTACACTTGGAGCTAGCGGTGTGACTCCCAGCTCAAGGGAACATACTTGCATTAGCTCTCATCGAGCTAGTAAGCTAAAAATAGTAGCGAAGCTGCAAGCGCACAGGAAGTGGCTTGGGCTACTGCCCAAGTACATAGCACGGGGCACACGCAGGGTTTGTACTCGGGGTGGCGAGCCCCTCCCACTGCTGGCTATGCCCATGTTTCTGCAGTACATTGCTTGATGGCAGCTAGTCTGAGTGTCTCCAAACTGGGAATCAATCCCGCAGCTCCATATGTAGATGTACCCTCTCTAGTACTCCACTTTCAGGAAGTGCTTGATGAGAGAGGACAGTATATGTGGAAGACATGGAGACTCCATGCACTGAAACTAGTTACACCAGTTTGAACTCCACTGAAGTAAGCAAGAGTGCAGGGGTGCAACTGAGGGCAGGATTTGGCCCTAGATCTCCCAGTCCAAAGATCATGCATTAATAGTAAGGAAACCCTCTTGACACTTCTAATTCCAGCTGTTTAGAAGCTATTCTTTTAATCACTTCATTTGGGCTACTGCATCTTTTATTATAAGAGACCTTAATTTTCTGATGCCTACAGGATAGATTGTGCCTTTGTCTTAGTGGTCAAGCAAGAGACTAAGACTCCTTGAACTTCATATCCCCATCCTTGGCCTACTTGACTTGTTGGTCTGAATCTGATGTAGAATCCAACACCTGATCTCCGGATGTTCAGCCCTGTGAACAAGTGGGCAGAAAGGAGGAGGGAATGGGTGGAGCTGTACTTTTGCTCCCCCTACTCACTGTGCAGAAAAAGTTGAAGGAATAATCTGTACCTTTTCAAGAAGTGCAGAGCAAGAGGGGAGAAGTGCAGGAATTGTGAGTCTCTGAGGCCCTGGGACAGAACCATTACATGATGCATACCACCTTCTCAGGGCTGAGCCTCCTGGGCTGAATCTAGCCTTATGTGATCAACAGTAATTTTAGTCAATTACAGTATTGTACTCCAAGCCACAATGCAAAGGGTCAGTGCATTGAATGACGAACCTGGATAGCTCATTTTTAGAAGGAGTGCAATTATTTTAAAATGTATGGATTTCCTATCCTGAGACCTTGTAGAATAAGGTGGGCACTCTTTTATAAGTAAACAGAAATAGACATCCTTCTGCATGTTAGTTCATCACAAATTATTGAAAATAAATGACATATTTGTTATTTAAAATGAAAAAAAAATGTTACTTACATGTGTACATTTTAATGATATCCCTTTGGATCAGGGCTTGCTGGGTGAGCATAAAACTACAACTAGCATTTTATCTTTCCCTCTTCTTAATAGCAAGTTAAATGCTTCATCTTCACATTGCTCACTTCTTAAGTAGCTTAAACTTACTTTTAACTGTTACATGCCAGCAAAACAGGTTGCTTAATTGATTTGACCTTTCACAGTATTTTTAAATTTTCAATCTTAGTTTCATTGTTCCATCTGGCACTTTAAAACGACATCTGGTTAACTGTACTTAACCAGCTGATCACTGTACAGTTATTTTTAAATGTAATGTATGCTTAAACAGATGTTATTTTTATAGATGTAGATCTAAACTGCACTTGTATACGTGCTATGTCTGCATAAGTTCTTTCTGCAATTCAAATGTTGACACCAAAAATTACAAGCCAGAATGCTTATGAACTCCACTATTATGTTACTGCACTTTTTTGCAGCTTGTTAGGTAAACATCAATTCAAGTTCTTTTTTCTCTCTTCATTGCACATAAATAAAACATTAGCATTTAGTTTATAAAGTGATGAACATTTTACCATGTTGGATTTAGCTTTATAAATACAACTGCTGTCAGCAAGAAAAAAGGATTTATTGAATAAATAATAAGAAAGCTACAGGAAAATGAAAAAAATATATATTATGCAAAACATGGTGTCTGTCAACAGGTCACATAAGGTTCCAGTTCCATTCCAGTGCTATTGGTATGCCCGTGTGAGATTACTTCATAGATACTCCACCTTTTCAAGGTAAAGTTAATCTCCTGAATCAATACATAGACTGGTGGAATACCTCAAGACCTTTAATCTATGCAGTAAAACACTGAAACCTGTAACTGTCACAAATAACTTGGGGCTAGATTGTGGACCTCCTAGGGTGAGCACTCACTTCCACCAGAAATCCCATTGAAGTAAACAGGAATACTCACTTAAGTAAATGATCAAAATGATGAGTAAGGGTTGCACAATCTAGCCCTTACTGCTTCTGCATACGGCATATAACAAATTAATCCAGAATGGTGCCTTATTCTCAGAAGGCCAGCTTCTGCCACCCTTATATCAAGTAGTACCTTAGTCCTCCCAATAATCCCATTGAAATCTTAAACCCTGCTTAATTTCAAGTTTACCAAACAGAAAATGTTCTGCACCTGGCAGACTTTTTCCAACAGATTAATGGGTTCTTCAGCATACAGCTCTTCCTCCCCAAAATAAAGTCTGTACATGTCACAAGGTAACTCAATATTAAGGTGGTTGCATAATATACAAGGCTGTATGTTACTTTACACAAAGGAAGTGGTCACAGTCTCAAATATTTCGCAGAGAACTTTAAAGTATCATTCTCAAGGTTAAAAATTGCTGTTATACATAATACCTCAGTAATTGATAGACATTTTCTCTCTCCAGAGTCCATTTTCTGTGAAAAACACCACATAACATCTGTTCATAAACAGTCCTTCTGTGAGAACACTGACACAGGTCTTGAGCTTCTACCAGCTCAATTCCCCTGCCAAATACAGATGGCACAATGTATTTATACAGCTGAATTTTTTGTGATACAAGCCCAACTATATCTTCAGGTAAGGCTATGGGCAAACATGTGCTCATGCTATTCTACTGACTTACCTCAAGTCATTTAAACTATTCCCTCTGACACAAAGACAAATTGTATCACAGTTATGTAAGTGTTTTGTCTCAAAATCACCTTCAGCAATCAGCACAGAACTCTACAGAGATAAGGACATTTTGGGCAGTAAAGGAATTCCAAGTCTCGTATTAATGAACTAACACTTATATTAAGATTCAAGACTTGGGGCTAGTCAAGATGATGTGATGTACATATTTTCCTTGTATGGAAAATATTCAGGTTAGCAGCTTAATTTATTGTTCTTTTAAAACAGAAATGTTAAACAAAATGAGACAGAGATACTGCCATTCAATCTCTGAGTAGGCAGTGATGGAGGGGGGAGGTTAATCACATTTTATTGCATATTATGACAGGTATCCCCCTAATGCAATTCCAAATGAATACTTCCAAATAATGCATTCAGTAATCACTTCTCTGTGTAGTCACATAAGAATATTGAAGACCTTTCCGGTATTTATGAGATTTCTTTTGCTACTTCAAATCTGACTTCTCCTTCCTATGTAGGTTGTTGGCCCTTTGATATCCTCTATTGCTGTCCTGTCTGATCCTGCAGATAGAAACTTATAGGGATGCTGGAACAATTTTTATTGTGGGGGTGCTGAGAGCCATTGAACCAAACTGTAAACCCTGTATAGGATGGAAACCACTTCAAGCCAGGGGGTGCCACACCCGTAGTTTCAACACCTATGGAAACTTATGCAGATACCTCACTTACAAACTTCAATGGGACTAAATATGCCTTTAAAGTAAAGCAGCAGGATTGGAGCCCTTGAATCCAGACAAATTCCAAAAACAAGAATGGCCAAAGGAGGAACAAACTTTCAGCAATGCACAATTGAGAGTCTCCCATCTGCTCAGTTTTAGATACTCTGAAGCTCACCCAAATAAATACATCAAGGAACACTTACACAAATACATGTCACTAATTTATTTCTCTGTCTATATTATAGACTGGAATTACATATGGCAGACACATGATCAGGGAACACATCCACAACACACACTTACATTATGTAAACCACTTAGGCTCTATCCACCGGAGATGCTGCCAACAGGCCTATGTTATATTCCTCCATCTGAGTTCAGGAGCGCACATGTAACATCTGCAGTCTAATGTAGGCTAACCCGTCTTTCTCTAATGCCCTGGAGATTATTTCTGCACTGTCATTCTGTGATAGTGTCATGATCTCATTCCACAATAGATTCCACTCCCTGTAGGCTTATTACATGTGAGAAAGGGGGCCAAAAAGTGAAAATTATTTGCTGAGAAAAAGTTTAACCTCCATTCTCCTTTCCTATATTTGTGTTGCACAGATGTAACACAATGCTTGTAATTTTTTTTTAATAAACACTAAGATATTCAGTTGGGTGATATTTTTTTCGGGGGGTGGGAGGGGAAGTGAGGGAAGGGTAAAATCTTACCCCAAATCTCAAATATACCAAATTAGACCTTCTTTAAAGGGGTTATCCAGTCCATTAATGAAGTCCATTTTGGGAATTAAGGGGGATTTAATGTACATAAAAATTTGGAAAAATATCAGAATTCCTGCTCAAAAAAATCCTGTAATGATGATGCACACAGACCAATCAGTAAGAAACATACATTTAGGTCAGATTTTTAAAGAAAGGAAATGTATGTTTGTGTGGGTACAAGCAACCCATAACCAGACATTTATACATCCTTTTAACTATGGTATCTTTAACAAAAAAGGTATTCCTTGAAATCTCTCATCCTCCAAAATGAATCAGAAGTGCTTTTTAAGGGTGACATCCACCCCTATGCAGGGTAAGCATAAAACTATGCTCCACTTAATTCTTACTTATGTCCTGTTTTATATGGACTTAAATTGTAGATATGCCTTATGATGGCTCTCTGTACTGGGTGGATTTCACCCTAAAAACTCTCTATGAGTTCAGAGGGGCCAGGACTTCACCAATATCCATAATAAATCTAAGCTAAAACCAAAAGACACATATAAGTAGAAATATCAGCAATTATGTCTTTCTTGGTGTCTTTTAATTATTTAAAGGAAATTCAGATACTACAGTGATGGATGCCTATATATGTAGGTGAATGGACAGACAGATTTAACAGGGAAAGAAAGTGGTTTTGAGGTTAAAATAGTAGAATGGGACTCAGGAGATCTGGTTCTGTTCTTAACCCTGTCATAAACTTCCTGTTTCACCTTGGGCACGATACTTAGGCCCAGATCCTCAAAGATACTTAGGCACCTAACTTGCATTGAAATCCTCCGATTGAGGATCTGCATATGCTTCTTAGGTTCCCATCTGTAAATGGACATAATACTTTCCAGCCTCACAAAGGTGTTGTGAAAATAAACCCATCAAAGTTTGTGAGGTCTTCAGATACGACAGTGATGCATGCCACAAAAATAGACAATAAATAATATACTCCTCTGTAAAGCTCTTTGCAATTCCTTCTTTGGATTTGGGAGGTTCTCAGTTATATTTTTTTTTATAAGCTGACAAGAAAAACTTTTTAAATAAACACACATTAAAAAAGAGATTATGTGGGAAAGGATGCTGCTTGCTTTTTCATACAAGTATTAACAAGGAATGATACAAAATGCATTATTCCATTTAGATATTGTGCTAGCTCATGGCCTGTAATTTGGTTTGATGCATTGTAAGCAATGTCTTGACACAGTGTATGCGATAAATACAACTCAAAGTATCAGACATTGAGTGTACTAAATCCACGGTAATGCCTCCTTTTTATAAGTAGTTTATGCTCTAATATTTCCATTTTTGTTGTGTCAAGTATCTATTGAAAACAAACCGAGGACACTGACAATCAAGTACTTGCTTCTAGAGAACTCTATTATATATTTCTGATACAGCTAAAATGTTGCAGCGTGAATAAATGATGGAATAATTTCACTGTTCAGCACATTAAAATGATTATAAACAAATATCTACTTCTAAACACTCACAATTGCATCTACTCCTCTCAGCATTTTTTACATTTTATGGCCCCCTTTAAGTCCCCAGCAGTATTTTACTTAAATGGTGTTTCAACGGCACTTAACACATATTATAATGATCATGTCTTCAGTTTCATTTTTCTGAAGTTCTTTTTAATTACCAAATAATATCCTATTTGAAGAGCACATCTTTGATATTCTTCTCTGAATTTGGTCATCATAATAGTTTGTTCTCATTATCAATATATTTTAATCATGTTGTGAATGTGTTTCATTTTCATCGTTTTGTTTTCTACAAACTGTTGTCTAAAGATGGTCAAACCAAGACAGAGAATTGATACATCCCGTTGTGCTTCACACAGCAAATGCATTAGGGAATGCATCCGATGAAGTGAGCTGTAGCTCACGAAAGCTTATGCTCTAATAAATTTGTTAGTCTCTAAGGTGCCACCGGTACTCCTTTTCTTTTTGCGAATACAGACTAACACGGCAGCTACTCTGAAACACAGCAAATGGTAGATGTCCAAGTGTCATTCAGACTATTCTCTTTGGGCTAGGTTCTGACATGGACTATGCACTGACACAAAGGACAATGTGTAGGGATGTAAAGGTGCGGACCAGACTACCTGGAGTTTGGGTCCATGTGCACAGGCGTAAGTGGGGCTACTTGTCCGTGTGGATCCTTGGTTCCATATCCTACCCACTGGCTAGAGAAGATGAGCCAGCACAGAGATATAGTTATAAATGCCAAGCATAGCCCCAGAAGTATATTACTACCCTCCCCACCCCGAGGAGGAAACAAGAGGGCACTGAAAGTCAGAAGGGGTATTGCTGAGTCACAGTTCCTCCTGGGAGTATTCCTGGGGTGTTAGAGTAGCAGTCATGTTAGTCTGTATCCGCAAAAAGAAAAGAAGTACTTGTGGCACCTTAGAGAGTAACAAATTTATATGAGCATACGCTTTCGTGAGCATCCTATGAAGAGAGCTGTAGTTCACGAAAGCTTATGCTCAAATAAATTTGTTAGTCTCAAAGGTGCCACAAGTCCTCCTTTTCTTTTTCCTGAGGTGTTGTAATTCATGGATTCACCTAAAGTCAAAATCCTAATATAAACAATGGGAAAGTTCATCGGAGATGCACCTAATTTAGCAGAATTTTGTTTTGAGATGTATCCCATGTGATCATTACCGAGTGCTGTTCACTGGCTCTGATCAGCACATTTTCCCCTGTCAATATTAAGTTGTCACTAGCTTCTCCTAAGACAAACTCTTCTGGAATGGATACGGCACAAAAAGCTCAGAGCATACGCATCAGCCACCAGAGCTGGTTTCATAACAATAAAATGGCAGCGTCAGAGATGGATGAAGAGTAAATGGATCCCACGTCTGTCATAATTCCTCCCAAACTTCCTCACAGTATTTCCCTGCTCTCAGAGGAGCTGCTGAGGCCCAGAGCCCTGCTCAGTGTGGGAACAGGAAGATCTCTGTAGCATCTTCCTGAAGCCTCCCTCAGCATCAACGAGTTTGCACAGAATTGGGGCAGACAGGTGCTTCGTATGAGCTGATGCTACTATACTGTGTATGCTGGATACTAGGAGCTTGGTCCCCTCTGTACCCAAATTCACAAGGCCCAGGTGACCAGAGGATACGGACGCTACTTTAGTATGCCACTGGAAAAGCATCTCTCTGCGACTTAAACAGCATGCCGGCTATTGAGAACAGAGCTGTATGTCTGCCAACTAGAGGTTAGACACTAGGGCCCACCTGAGCTGGAGCTGAGCAGTTCATAGCACGACTCAGTAATGGAGCTGGGTGGTGCACAAGTCACCTCTGTGCCCCCTGGTCCTGGGAAGACTGGGAATCTGACCAGTCCCGCCATGTAAACTGGAGTAACTCAAAGGCTGTTCTAATTCATTTTGGCTGCCAATGGCCATAAGAGGCTGTTATACCAACCATGAATTACTGGGACACAGGGAAGCCCTGATCACACTCCATATTCCAGAAGCAGGGTGGTTTTATGGTTAAGAGATAGTCCTGGGAGTCCTGAGGGAAAGCTTACCTCAGGTAGTCCACAAGTCCCATAGAACTCATCCACAGATCACGATATTCCTTTAGATGCCACCCGACAGTGGATACCCAAAAATGGACACCCCCCCCCAAGAATTTGAGGCAATTTTTTTTTAAAGTGTGTTCACCTCCCTATGCATTAGTCTGTATAACTGAAAAATGGGAATAATCCTTCTCAATGTACATACCTCCCAAAGATGTGAGCCTTAAATAATTAATGTTTAAGATCTTTGGACACAAGGTGTAACATGTACAAAATATTATGACTTTAAATAGTATGCAATAAACAAGAACGCCTTTTTAGATGGTCTATAATGGTGTACAATTTAAGTCCCAGCATTGCTTTCTCTGAGCTGTCCTGCACCTATATAGTACCAATAACGCTGTCTATTGGGAAATTCACAAGAGTTTAATTAGATGTTTGTTTTAATAAGATTATTTAACAAAATATCAGCTCTTCCAGTACGATAATAAATGAGCTGCAAATATAGTTTAGGAAAATTACATTTTTATTAGTGGGAATTAAAAAATCATGTTATTAGAGTTCTTATAATAAAACCTGTGTATATTTAAAAGGCATTTAATGCATTGAGGTCTGGAGCCTTACCCCAGATATGTAGGCCGCACAGCACTGCTTATCTTGTAAAATTAGCCTTTCTGCAGCAAACACAGTAGGAGATTCACAAGAAATGTATGTACTCATACGAGCTTATGTAAGTGAGGGTCAGATTGAGCCAGAAATAACATATTATATATATGAAGTGTTTTTGTAGCCATGATGGTCCCAGGATATTAGCTAGACAAGATGGGTAAGGTAATATCTTTTATTGGACCAACTTCGGCTTGTCAGAGAGACAAGCTTTCGACCTTACACAGAGCTCTTCTTCTGGTCACCTCATACAGACGCTGAAGAAAAGCTCTGTGTAAGCTCAAAAGCTTGTCTCTTGCACCGGCAGAAGTTGGTCCAATAAAAGATATTGCCTCACCCACCTTGTCTCTGTATATTACATATGAGCACACAAGGCCAGATTTTCAGAGGTGCTGAGTATCCACAGTTCCCATTGACTTCATCTGGACTTTTGAATGCTCAGCGCTTCTGAAAATCAGGCTCATATTGTACCAGCATATATATGCAATACATATTGTGTATATACACACACAATTCTGGGTGAAATTCATACCACGTTACCTCACCCACCTAATGTCCTGGGACCATACTTCACTCCTGTTCACAAAGCTCAAATCTGTGCAGGGAACTCTCTGAGAGCTGGAGGGGCACAGCATATACTGCCTCAGAGCAGGCCATGTGTGAGATTGCAATACAGCCCTATTCTGGGGTTATGGACAACTGGACCTGGTGTCCAGTGCAAGGCATAATTGGTGCAGAGGGTCCTATATGGACTGTCCATAGGTAGGAGAATTTCACCTCAGGTAAGTGAGCCAGAAACAGATTCTCTCTGGGACTACTTACGTGACTATAGTTAATCACCTGAATAAGTGTTTGCAGAATCAACCACTTAGATTGAAGCCACTCCAGGACAAGGACCTTGACTTCATATTAGTGCCCAATGCACCTAGCACACTGTAAGTGCTATCATAAATAATAATGTGTTGGCATTACATTGGCATCTCCTGCATGATCAATTTCCTGCTGTTGCAGAAGTGTGAGTGTTAGTGGACTTTGATCTTTCTGAGATTTTATGTTTCTATCATAAGAGAATCATAACACATAAGCACTTTTTTACTAATGCAGTAAGTAAGGTGGCAATATATAGTGCATGGACATAAAATGAATATTAAAAGGGACTGAAAACCATTCCTACACCATGGGGAAAAAAACCTGAAAAATACATATACAGTACCTATTCTACACAGATTCCACTTTTCACCCTCTTTATAGATGAAAAAAAGTAGAATCTGTTAGGAAGAGATCTCAGTGCTAAAAATATGTTAAGAATATTTTAGCATATGCATTTACTAATATTGGGAGTAGTGGAGGTTGGTTGTTTTTTGCAGTTCGAAGTCTGTTTCACCTACTGCCTCTCTCTCTCTCTCTCTCTCTCTCTCACACACACACACACACACAAACTCAGTTAAAAATCTCAGATAAAGCATTTATGTGTCTACATAAAAACAGGCATGCATTTATGGGAAAAGAGAATGCAAAACATTCTTTGCATAATTTGTTGGAGAGCAACAGTTTATACACATTGCACACTTACAATTTATGGGAGTTTCATCTTTTTACATCTCTCCAGAAACTTGTATTAAATTAGGGATCTCAAATCAAACTAGATAGTTCTCTTTTCCTCCTAGTTTATTGCATCTTGCCAATTCAAAGTTTTCCAGTTTTCTGACATAATATTTCTCCTGTCCTTAGAAGTCATGAAGCTATTTCTACTCGAAAAGTACTGTAACCACTGTAAAGCAATGATCAAAGGATTGCTACAAATTCTGAGAATGAAAAACTTGAATCCTTCTATTATCAAAATATTTTCAAAGGTTTCCCTTTTGTATGTATATCAATTGCTGACATGCATAATGAGATCATGGGGGAAATACACAGCTGACCTGAACTTTTAGGAATAAAAGTATAAAAAGTAAAATGAGCAAGCTAATAAAACCATTGCATGACCCCTTATGTTTTTGGGGCATAAAATGACTGAACTTTCTTATGAGTGGGATGAATGCTTTGCACATTCCTCCCCTTCCCCCCCCCAAAAGCATGACTGAGTGTAGATTTACTAATAATGGTTTTAGCTGTCTATATACTACATAATGTTGTATGTCATGGACAACTCCAGCATATTTTAATTTGACTTCAACTTCACTGACACAAAATCTTGACATTGTCTTGCCATAAACAATGCATATGCAGTGCATTATACAATGCATGGTACGTCAAAGATATCTGTTTGCAGAAACCTTGCTTGAAGAGACATTGGTTACACCTCAGTTGCTATATTTATAGAGTTCTGTATACAGCATGACTCACCCTATTTGAGAGAAAATTTAAGAGCTCTTTAAGAGCCATATGCTGCCCTTATTCCACACTCAGAACTTCCACTCTGATGGAAGTTGCATAGGTGAATGAAGGACAACATATGACCCTAAAACCATAAATTGTAGAAAATCAGAATAGTGTGTAAACCCTTAGAACCAAAATCTGAATTATTTTGGTGCTTAAAATTTAAAGAACTGAAGTGCTCAACTCCCAGGGAAAACTCGGGTGTCTATGATTGTTACTGAACTAGAAATGTTCAAATATTCACATATAGAAGATATATTATCTTTACATCAATTGAAAGTTACTTATCCAATCTCCCACTCCCCAAACTGCACAATTGATATTATTAAATTAGGAGCAAGAAAGCTAATAAGTCTGATATTAAAAACAGATTCAAACACTACATTTAGAATTGCAATGTACCATGACATTTTCATATTACCCTAATATGTCTATTCCTGGAATAGTAATCAAAATTCTCTGTGATTTTAGTTTGTGGAGATTTATTTTTATATTTCGGTTATTCTCTTGTTTTTGTGTATCTATCTTAAATTTCCTATTCAACTATAAATAAAACTGTGTGTTGATAGTTGGAAACATAAACATCTTAAGTGTTTATTTCTTTTAAAGTCTTACCAGTATACTTTGCTTCAATTAAATTAATGTAGGACAGTAAGATAAAATATAAATCAACATCTTAAATTCTAAAGTATAACTAAGTTATAGATTTTGAATCATGGAAAATTCTTCTCAGCACTATTTTAGATGGGAAATTCACTCAACATTTTACCATTGTTTATTCTTTAATAACTAATCATCCGTCTTGGTCTTTCAAAAGTTCCTGGCATTTCACTAGTTTACACATTGATTGAATACTGTTCCCAGAACTGCAGGTGGCACCGTGCCAAATGCTGTGCTAATCAGCTGGAAGATTTATTCCAGTCTAGAAGTGTTATAAACATAAGGATTCATAAGGCACAGTGTTGAGAATGAATACTGATGCTTTCTTTGAGATGGCTGAAAACTTTTTTTGTGAGCCTTTGATAAGAAACAGTGACAGTCTTTACGATCTCCTATCTGTGGGCTTTGATTTGAAAAAACATGTTCATTAATACTTAAATCAGGTTTAATAACTATCTGCCGTTTTAACAAATTAAAATATAATTGTACAGTGGCATATTCAGAGCAAATTGCACGTGAAAAAATACATGAGGAAATTCATGGATTAACTACTGTGCATTTGAACAGATACATTTGCTGCAACAGGATATATTATTATACTAGTAGATGGGTGGAGAGAGAATACAAAGGAAGCTGAAAAAATTCAAAGGGAAGCAGCTGGCAGGTAAATGCACTGAGCCAGAAAGGAATAATAAGGAGAGCGGCAGTGAGTGGAAAACGGAAAGGATAGTAATTTTTTAAATAAAGAAACAAAAAGAAGAGAGAAATGTATGCTGCAGTTTGGAGTACTATGAAACATAGATTACAGAATAGTAAACACGTATACTTAAAACAGAACAAGAGGTAATTTGCTTACTTGAATATGACTGTAATAGGAAACCTCCATTATGTGGAATCTACTGAAAGAGGAGAGGCTAAAACTAAGAGCCAGGAGTGTCACCGTGTCAGAGAAGTCACAGATAATGACTGAAAGAGGCTTGTATAATGGCTACTAGAGTAACAAGAACATATGCTGAAGTTAAAGAAACAGCAAAACACATACAGCAATCCCATCCCTGGTGTGACTGCTGCAGTCGATGGAGTCATGCCAGGGATGAGTTTGGTCCATGATCAATACAAAGGCCAAGATTTTAAAAACTCACTAGTAATAATTGGTGTCTCCGTTTTGGGTGCCCAACTTGAGAGGTGCGTCAAAGGAGCCTTATTTTCATCAAATTTTTTAGGCTTTTGACTTTCTTCTCTCATTTTTTTTTGTAACAACAAAAGGCACCGTCTTAGCCCAGACAAAATATTGCCTTTCTGCTCTCTGAAAACAGTTTTGGGAGGGTCTGAGGGGACATCTACACTGAAGCAGGAAGGTGTGATTTCCAGCTTGAGCAGACATGCCCACACTAACTCTGAGATAGCACACTAAAACTAGAAGTGTTGCCGCAGGATGGGCTAGCTTCCCTGAGTACAATCCCGTCCATGACTCTAGATATGTATTTGGGTGGCTAGCCTATCCTGCCACTCATACAACCAATTCTTTCTTTTTTCTTTCTTTTTTGGAAACTTTTTATTAAAGCAAAGTTACAGTAAATTGTTAACATATTACATCGGACATTACTTATTACTTATTCAGGATCAGGTTAATATTAAAAGAACCTGGCTAAAGATTCTGTCTTGCTGGCTGGGAAGCTCTCCTCCTTTGGGTATCCTCTTTTTGATGCTTCTCTTGTATATGTATTTACTTTGTGTTTCAAACCGGACTAGATCAAAGCACACTAATAAACAGTTAGTCAATGGCAAGCTAGTGCAGAGTAGATTCATACTCCAGCTTTCTGCAAATTAATTGTTTGTTTTAATAAACCCTCAGTAATTCTGTCTACCAAGTAATCTGCAATGTCAGACCCTCAGTTTCATCCTTGACAGTGAGTGAGAATGGTTAAAAGAAGGAGCCCTATTTATGATATTCAGAGAGTACCATTCACTGCAGTATTGAGATGCAATCTTGAACATCGTCTTGTTTGAAATAGGATACCAGGCAGATAAATTCAACAATCCAAGTTGGATGTAAAAAGAGAACTCTAATACTCCATTTTCCCCCCTTTTATGAATCATTCCAGTTTGGTTTTTAATCTGATATGAAATGCAGAGAATGGCAAACGTCTGACGTATTCAACAGTGATGTCTATTATATATGGCTAGATACAGTACTCACAATATCAGGTCATACATTGAATTCAGCCTATATTAGTAAGAGAAAAGAAGGTAAATATTAAGCACAATCTCCCTAGGATGGTTATGCTAATGGAATTCTTCTTACTGACCAAACAAAACAAGCACATTATCATCATGACATCTCACTCTTCCAAAATCTTGGGAAAAATTGTGCCAGGGATTGTTTGGCAGAACTTTCCATTGATTTTGATGAAAACTTCTGCTTTAAAACCAATGGCACACTGCTCATGATAATGGTAATATAGGAAAGCTTGTGCTTTCCTCTCTGGTGCACAACAGCAGACTCCCCAGTGCCCATGTTTCCAGGGGTCAATGGTAATACTAACGTGCAGGTGGCATTACTGGCCCATTAAAATCAGAGACACTTTTCATTATTTCCCTTGAATAAGATAGGGCTTTTTGCACAGTCATTTCCTAATGTTTGTTAAGGGTGAAAAATTATCATAATTTATAACATTTACTAGAATTTATAGGGCAAGGTTACAGGGTCCTGCCCCAGAGTGAACGCCATGTGCATAGAAGTGAGTCACTAGCCTGCTCCCCCTTGACACTGGATGCACGATTGCTGGGCTTTCCTGTTGATCACTTCCTTCAGGTGGTCACCTCTGTCTGGGTCTTCTGTGGCCTAACCCTCCGGCCAGATCACTGAAAAGGTTAATCTCCGATCGGAGGACTCAAAGTCCAAAAATGAAGACCACCTTCAACAATCGTCCCAAGTTAACATAAAAAAGGGAGTTTGCCCTCGCTGAGTTCAACTCACAGTTCTTTTCACTCTTATCAGAGCACTGGACATCTTTTCAGTTTCCCTTTTCCTCTTGAGGAACACAGGCTCCAGGACTACATCCCTAGAGCCAGACCCCTGAAACAAGAAGTTAGCTCCACTCCTCTGGCTCAGCTCTCTAGCCACAACCCAGCTCAGCTGCTTTCTACCACAGAAAGGCCCTAACTGCTGGGTTTCCTCCTTTTTAAAGTCCTATACTCAGTATAGGTATGGCAGGAACAACTTGCATTTCCATAAGAATGTACATGCTCAAAGCTCCCAGTGTTTTGCAATAGCAAGATGGAATTATGGCTATTGTGAAGTGGCTGTAGGAAGCTGTTATGTGCCAGCAAGATCTAAGATTCAGCTACAGGTCCCCTTTTGTAACCAATCATTGTTTACAGTTTTACGATTTTTCCCCAAAGCAATCAATTGCAAAGTAAATCTTAGTAAAAGCACCCAGAAAAGATCCAAAGAGAGAAATCCATTCAAAATTTATTCAGAAAATAGTAAAAATCATTTTAACAAACAAACATTTTCAATCACTTGAAGTCACGGGACTCGAGGATCAAAGATGTGAATGTGCTAGATGAGTATATCTGCTTGGAAAGCAGCTGTACATTTAATGCAATAAATATTGTGTTTATAAGAAAAAAGCATTTGTTGGCAGTATTTCACCATGGTTTTAAAATGATTGCGACAAGAATGAACTGATGTCTTTCCATTAAAAAGGAATAAGAGAGTTTAAAATGCAAAAAAGGTTAGGATGCATAGATATTTCAATATTATGTACCTGAATTATCTTCATCACAGATTACTAAGGGTATAACAAATGAATAGGGTAATAGCTGAATAAGCAAATACTGAAGAGCGAAAAAGGTCAAAGCAGCACAATAAACTGTTATTTTTCTAAGAATGCATGAAGCACTGAAATTGTGATACCTTATTCTCATGGCAAAGATTGTAATGAGAACAGGAAATGACACACCATGAATCCATTGTCTTGACAATGATGTAATGAGAATGGGAAATGGGAAGACCATAACTAATTTGCCTTCTGATCCTAAAGTTGTCATCGTGTGGGTCTGCTCAGATGCCAAAGAATGAAGGATGTTGGACATCAGTGGGAAATCGTAGGGAAAATCACAAGTAGAATGAATTGTATTGTCTAAAAGTAGAGTGCACTACAGAAATAGACTACAAACATTAGGGTTTGCCTGCTAAATTACTAAAGATGGATGCATTAAATAAAGATTATGAAGTCTTTGCTCAGTTGGGATTCTCGCAAATAAGGCAAAAGTTGAAATGGCTGGATGAGAAATCAAAAAGTCTCCCACAGATGGAGACATGAGAATGATCGAATAAATCAAATATAGAAATTCAAGATGAGTCCAAGCCACATGTTGGGCTCCAGATCCAAAGTCCAGGCCCGTACCCTGAGGGAAATACAACTGGGGAGATCGTGGTACTTATGACCGATTTTGAGATTCATATGACTTTTATCCACTTCTTGAGTTGAGCAGTAATTCTTTTGTGGCATTCGGGTGCTCCTTTTTTAAATTTGTTTAAGTTTTGCACTCAGACTACTAACTAAAAGAAATGAATGTTATTTTCATTCCTTACTGTTTAGATCAGGGTCATTGGATTAAAGTGGTCTGTGTGAGATAAACAAGCTTCATGCTAAAAACTGAATATATTACAAAGAAGGGTTCGAATCATTCACAATTTAAACATTATACATTCACTGCCCCCAGTTCTCAGGCAGCCAGAGGATTGCCATGGATATGGCTAGTAGTGCCAAGATAGCTTGAAACCAAGTTTGCATCAGGCCACTCTATTTTGAACTGTGTGAAGTGCAGCTTGGATGGAACCCAGAATCTGGGCCACTATTTGAAAACACATTTTTTGGCAAGGTCAGGGGGTGCAGATGCATTAGTCAGAGCTTACTCTACCCTCTTTTGTTCCTAAACACCTTTCAGAAGTATACAGTATGTTTTGTAGGGTTAACAAAAGCATATACCGACACCAGTAAAAGAAAAAGGACACTAAACTATCTAAACTACTACATGCCACAAGGAGCCACAACAGTGGTTCCCTTAACCCACCCAGCAATATTGTTAATCTATCCAACTATACTCTTAGCTCAGCAGAAGAAGCTGCCCTATCTCGGGGCCTCTCCTTCTGTCTCTCCACCCCCACAAACATGATACAGTTCTGTGGTGACCTAGAATCCTAGTTTCAACGCCTCCGACTCAAGGAATATTTCCAACACGCCTATGAACAACATACTAACCCACAGAGAGCTTCCTACCAAGACTACAAAAAGAAGGATTCTGGATGGACTCCTCCTGAAGGTCGAAACAACAAACTGGACTTCTACATAGAGTGCTTCTGCTGACATGCACAAGCTGAAATTGTGGAAAAGCAGCATCACTTGCCCCATAACCTCAGCCATGCAGAACACAATGCCATCCACAGCCTCAGAAACAACTCTGACATCATAATCAAAAAGGCTGACAAAGGAGGTGCTATCGTCATCATGAATAGGTTGGAATATGAACAAGAGGCTGCTAGGCAGCTCTCCAACACCACTTTCTACAAGCCATTACCCTCTGAGGGTTACCAAAAGAAACTACAGCATTTACTCAACAAACTTCCTGAAAAAGCACAAGAACAAATCTGCACAGACACATCCCTGGAACCCCAACCTGGGCTATTCTATCTGCTACCCAAGATCCATAAACCTGGAAACCCTGGATGCCCCATCATCTCAGGCATTGGCACCCTGACAGCAGGATTGTCTGGCTATGTAGACTCCCTCCGCAGGCCCCACGCTACCAGCATTCCCAGCTATCTTCGAGTGAATGCATCCAATGAAGTAAGCTGTAGCTCACGAAAGCTGATGCTCAAATAAATTTGTTAGTCTCTAAGTGCCCCAAGTACTCCTTTTATTTTTTAGTAATTCTACAGACTATGCAGCATGTATTGATGCGTTGGTGTAGTTTGTCTATGGCTGTATTGCTACCATTCAAATTGCCACTTATGAATGACACCAAAGCTTTAGGGGGGAAATGTATGGCAAAGTTATGAATGTCTAAGGGTCCTGATTTCCATTTTGATTTATATTTAAAATATTGATTCCATCAAAGGGACAGATAGAGGAAGATCATAAGGAAAATGACATCTTCAAAGGGACAACACAAACAGCAGATTGATTGATTGATTTGAAGATGGGGAGGAGTCACATTTTTCATTTTCATCGTCACCTACTCAATGTATTTTATTAATCTCATTTTGCTGAAGTACAACAGGCTGCATCTATCGATGTCATTCAATACTTTGTAATAAAACAGATCACTAAAGTGCTTAAGGATTCTCAGTTAATGATCATGAGTCATTATAGTTAACCATGATGGATATTTTTCTAACATCATCCTTTTCAATACAATAAGATGATAGCACAAAGTTACCATTTTCAAAGATGAGGTGGGACAAGGATTTCCTTAAATGCTGATCTGTGGATATAGTAACAACAGTATCTGGTGATAGGGTACCAAATTGTCTACATTACAAACTACCTTCAAATACACTAACACAGGAAACTGTGCTTTGTATAAAAGTTATAATTTTTCCCTATGAATGCTTTTTAATATGGATTATAGAGTACCCTTATTAGTATCAACTACAAATTGACGTAGTACATCACTGCATCTACTTGAAAGAGACACTTAGTTATGTCTCCAAACTAGGGATTGACACAATACATCATAATGGCTCCAAAACTGTTGTCAGCACTATGTATTATTAATATTTTCTGGCACCTATATTTCAGCCCATGTCATGTTCATTATGGATTGAAGCTAAGGCACCAAGCTGCAGTTATGAAGCAAATAACATTTATTTTATTTTATTGTTGTGCCTTTTTGTATCATTAGAAAATGAGATAGCATGGCAAGTATTTTACCCACCTTTTCCTGTGGAGTGTTAATATTAAGTGATGTCCATCATCTCCCTGTTTTTCCAAAGGTAGCGGATCACCCCAGCAGAGTATACAGGGTGTCTGCCCAGTATGTGTGCACACACACACAAACACACACTAGCCACAGTAAAGATCACGGCACACTCTTAATCTGGGAACTTGTTGCAGAGGAACTGGGAGAATTTTCCTGTTGCCTCTTAGCTTATGTGGGATGGTGACTGGGGGAGTCAGTAACCATAGCAGGCAGCCCTTCAAATACCCTGCTGAAGGGAATGGAAAAGGCCAGATGGTGCATACTGAAAACCTGGTAGCAGAGGGGAAGAGGAGTGGGTAGTCAACTGGGCCCCCATTGGAGAACAATAAACATTAAGGAAAGGGTCACTCTGAATTCCAGTAGTTTATTTTTAATGACAGTGAGATGCGCACAACATGAGAGAGGGTTATTCCTTAAAATTAGGGTCTTTTTTTTTTTAACTGCCTGCTGCAACCACTTACAAGTTAGTGGAAGTATTCATTACTCAAAGAAACCCAATAACCTTCTTGAAGAAAACATCTTGAGAACTGTCAGATTATCAGTACTAGGGATGAGTGAGCCAGTTTGGGCAACTGAAGAATCGACCCAAAACTTGCCTAAAAGTTGAAATAAACACAAATTGATCTTTGAGGTTTGAAAACAGTTGGTTGGTATTTGTTTTGTTTCCATTTACCTCTGTCTAGGGTTGGCCTGAATTTGTCTTTTTGGTTTTTCTTTGGTTGACATTCCCTGTTCTCTTTCTCCCTCTTCTGAGAGCAAGCAGACTCATTTTGTTTTGTTTTGTTTTAATCTGTAGGCTGGTACAGAAGACTGTGCGAGAAGGGCAGGTCGGGTCAAATAAGTGGGCCTTGCATTTTGACTTGAACATGGTAAGGATAATTTTCTCACTGGCTCAACAGACAGATGTCTCCTGCTTCCTTCCTGTCTTGAAATTTTCCACTGTCCTTGGGTGCTGCAGATAATCGCTTTGGAGGGAGAGGGAGTCCCTAAAAGGTCCCAACATATTGAGAGCCCTGAAGATCAAGACTAGGGCTTTGAAGTTGATTGTGGGTTTGATGGGCAGCTTGTGGAGCGATCTGAGCACTGGGACACATTTTCTATATTTCTTAGCAGGTGGGTTGGTGCATTCTGCACCAGCTTCAGGCTTTAGAATCAATGGATGCATTCCCAAATACAGTGGGTTACAACAATCTAGCCTGGAGGACATGTCTTGAGAGGATGAAACAGAGTCTTCTGCCCAGCTGAAGATGCAATGTTTTTCTTGCTGTAGTTGCTATTTGGATGTCTAATATCAAGGCGGACTCGAGGAAGACTGCAGAGCGCTTTTTGGTGGGATAGGCACCCTTTCCTGAAAATGATATGGTGGGGTTGGTTATGTCTTCAAAATGTCTTTCTCTACATTCTAGTGCAGGGGTGGGCAAACTTTCTGGCCCAAGGACCACATTGGGAATAGAAATTGTATGGCGGGCCACGAATGCTCACAAAATTGGGGTTTGGGTGCGGGAGGGGGTGCGGGCTCTGGGGTGGGGCTGGGGATGAGGAGTTGGGGGTGTAGAAGGGTGCTCTGGGCTGAGACTGAGGGGTTCAGAGGGCAGGAGGGGGATCAGGGCTGGGGCAGGGGTGCGGGAAGGGGTGCAGGTTACGGCTGAGGGTGCGGGCTCTGGGGTGGGGCTGGGGATGAGAGGTTTGGGGTGTAGGAGGGTGCTCTGGGCTGGGATCAAAGGATTTGGAGAGAGGGTGGGAGATCAGGGATGGGGGCAGGGGGTTGGGGCGAGGGGAGAGGCTCAGGGGGTGCAGGTTCCAAGAATCGCTTACCTCAAGTGGCTCCTGGAAGCAGTGGCATGTCCCTTCTCTGGCTCCTACGTGGAGACACGGCAAGGCGGCTCTGCATGCTGCCCCATCTGCAGGCACCACCCTGCAGCACCCATTGGAGTGCATAGGAGTTGGAGCAGGGCCATGCCGGAGCACCAGAGCAGGGCTGAGCCGCGTGGCGTGGTCCCCAACCCTGAGCCCTGGCTGGAACGGGGCCGAGCCGCATGGTGCGGTCCCGACCCAGTGCCCTGGCTGGAGCGGGACCGAGCCGCGTGGTGTAGCTTATGAGCTGGATCTGGCCCGTGGGCCATAGTTTGCCTGCCTCTGTTCTAGTGGTACTTCCACATTCCCAACAGAACTACAGTTTGTTGATTCTGATCCAGGAGTTTATATTGTTCAGTCTCTAGGATAGCATGCTTTGCATCTGAGGTGAAGGAAGTGTATCACTGAGTATTATTTGTGTGTTGTTGCTATTTAAGGAGCTGAAGTCTGACAGTCAAGCTGTAAATGTTGAATTAGGGTCAGAGAGAGAATGGACTTTTATAGTTAATTTCCCCTCCTTTCCAAACCTCTTAAACAACATGAGTTTGAAAGGTCAACGCTAAGTCTGACCATACAGCAGTAATATATAGTCAACCAATTATGGCACTGTATTGATTAGTTGAATATTTAATATCTGGTAAACAGATGCCTCAGACCAATGTATTGGACTCTCCTATCCTCAGTCAAATTCTCTGCTGATGTAAAGGGGCAAAATCAGTTGAAATCAATAGAACTGAGTCCATTTACATGGCCACAGAATTGGCCGTGCAGACTGGACATTGTTTAAAAACATCTACTTTTATTAGGAAAAAAAGTCTTTACAAGTATGACAGTAAATTCTTTGCATAATGACAGGTTTCAGAGTAGCAGCCGTTAGTCTGTATTCGCAAAAAGAAAAGGAGTACTTGTTAGTCTCTAAGGTGCCACAAGTACTCCTTTTCTTTTTAGTAAATTCTTTCTAACCCAGTGACATTTTAGGAGATCTACAGTATAACTGAATGTCTTGTTTGCATTCCTGCTGAAGATAAGTGTGAGCTTTGCTTTTTATTCCTCTACCTACTAGATGCACTACATAATTCAATTATAAGTACCTCCAGGAACCTTCTAATTATATGTTAGCAGGTCAGGAATGAAATAGCCATGCTACCCTTTAGTCTGGAATAACTGACTTAAAACACTGGACAGAAAAGTTCATCTGTTCATTAAGAGGCCAAGTGTAATGTAGTTAAGAGCTGCAATGAGCTGTTTTGTTGGAGATCTGAATGTCTGGGGAAAAAAGCCCCTCCAAAAATAGGAGAAGTTAGTGATCTCGCTTGTTACTGATTGATTAACCAAATAATGAGAAGTTGGTTAAACACATGGGAATCGTTTGTTGTTTTATTGGCTTTATCTCAGACGGAATTCACATGAGGAAGGAGAATAAGTTTGCAAGAGCAGAATAAAAATAACTCCCACAATAGAGACATGAGAATGGTATTTTTTCATAGAGGTTTCTGCACTGGTCTTAATTAAATCTTCCCCAGGCTTGCACAGCTTTAAAAAAAAGTTACAAAACAAGAACCTGTCCATCAGGCCGGTTTTTCTAAGCTCTGACAGCTCTAAACGCAGGCAGCTTCAATACAAGCTTCTCCTCAAATCCTTGAAAATGACCTTAACCTCAGGGTGAAAGATAATGTAGTTGCTATGCTCACTCTGCACAGAGTGTCTAGTGATCAGAGGCTCGTGGCAAAATATGTATATTTTTTCTTATGTTATAGACCATTGTTCGCTGGTAACTCATGTGATACCACAACATTATCTCTATGACAGTTTGATTTTTTTAAAATGTGAAGGAATGGCATGAATTCAAACAGACCGTCACTTCAGCATCTAGACAAATGACTTTGTAATGCCTTCTGAGTTAACTCCTCCATAGCCACAGAGATGCACCATTAAAAAAATTATTTAGGCTCCCAATCTTCTTTAAATTATACCAAGGATGGGGTGGGCTAACACAGTTCCCAGCATACTGTGCAGCACAGTGTTATGTAGGGGCAGGATCCTCAGCCAGTATAAATGGTCATCACTTCAGTGGAACTGCGACAGTTTACACCAGCTGAGGATCTGCCCCTGGGAGTGCTATTTAGGGGCAAGTAGAGGCTTGAATGCCTATAAAAGAGACACAATTATCTGGTAGCACTATAATCAAAACTGTTCATAATAATTAATTAACAATAATCATTAACAACAGCCACCACCTCTCACAGAAAAAACAATCCTGCATTAAAAGAACATCATTAAACTTGCAAAGTTTACATGCCCTCAAAAGTTAGGAAACACCAGAATTAAGGTTTCCTGTTCCATCCAGAAGGATCCTAACATACTTTTGTACATGGTGTCTCTGAAATCAGCCACCAGCCAGGTGTTCAATGTCCAAAAATCAGTGCACACACACCACAAGGAGGCTTTAGGAGAATTTTGAACAAGGACACCCTGGCACAACCTCAGGTGAATTTCAAACTACAGTAATATTCATGGTCCTCAATTTCCTTGGAAGGATGCAGGGCTAAGTTAACCCTAGTGGGCTCTGAGTTTGGGTTCTCAAGGGAATCTAGCTCTCCAACACTGGATGCTTAGACCAGTAAGACATGCCCCCAGATATAGAAAACTCCAGAAATGAAATGTACCCATTGTCATGAAGGATCCTCCTGAATTTTGAAGCATCTCCGGGGTAGCCTTTGATTTCAGTTACATGTTAGGAGAACAGATCCAAACATTTTCCAGCAGGGCATATAAAAATAGCAAAGTATTATTTAAAACAATTGATCAGGAAATTCTCACTGAGAATTCTCATTAATTTTGCAAGGGTATCCTGAACTAGAATGGCAAGCGACAGAGCCATCACAATGTGCACTCACAACTGAATTTAACATTAACAGGATTGTAGTTAGCAATAAAATACATACATGTGTGTAATCATAGTCTTATAACCTTAACCATTAACAGACATATTTTCAAAGCAGTATCCACAACAGGCCTGCAAAGTGTCAGATCAAACCCATTGGCATGAACTGAACCATGCATTTTACACACACAAACACAGTATACACAATAGTCCATTTTTCATGTACAAATGTGAAACAGGTTTCAGAGTAGCAGCCGTGTTAGTCTGTATCCGCAAAAAGAAACGGAGGACTTGTGGCACCTTAGAGACTAACAAATTTATTTGAGCATAAGCCTTTGTGAGCTACAGCTCACTTCATCAGATTCATTCAGTGGAAAATAAAGTGGGGAGATTTATATACACAGAGAACATGAAACAATGGGTGTTACCATACACACTGTAACGAGAGTGATCAGGTAAGGTGAGCTATTACCAGCACGAGAGCAGGGACGGGCGGGGGGGGGAAGCCTTTTGTAGTGATAATGTAGGTGGGCCATTTCCAGCAGTTGAAAAGAATGTCTGAGGAACAGTGGGGGCGGGGGGACAGGGGGGTGAGGAATAAACATGGGAAAATAGTTTTACTTTGTGTAATGACCTTAGATTCAGAAGAATTCTGTGGAAATCTACAGGAAGACTGTTCACAGAAATCTCACATTTTTGCATCCACATACTTCTACTGTCTCATCCATTACCATTTCACTCTTAGGTACTCTTTCAATTTTGCTAACAAAATATTATTTGTTGGGTTCTTGGGGTGTTTTTTTATTTATGTGTTGAAAAGTCAACTCCCTGAATCCCACCTATATATTTTCTCTCTACCTTGGGTCTGATTCTCACCGGAGCAGTTAGAAGATCTTTAGTTCTATAGCAGAGCAGCTGTATCAATGTAAATTATTTGTTCTAATATCGTTTATCTTTATCTATTACTTAAATTGTAACTGCAGCATTAAAATAGGGAGCAAAATAGAAATCAAAACAGAAAACAATTTTCAACTAGAAAAGTGTATTGAAAGTGTTAACATAAGAGATTGTCAGGCAAATTTTATAAACTTCTACCAATGAACTTTGAATTACCCTGCCCCTTTCATATTTTCCAGTTAACATACATACATCTGCTCCTGCCATGTAATCAACTGATTGTTACACAAGCATTTTCTAAAGCTATGACAAACTCAGATTTATGAGGTCAAAAAGTTCAGACTTAATCCATTCAATAGCTGCAATTTATCGTCTGATGATAATTGTATACACAAACATTGTAATGATTTAGATGACATAGTGTAAAGATGAAATCCGTTTATTTTAAAAGGGTTTCTAACCTCTAAAATATGTTGCCATGAACACCTTTCTAGGTCCACTTTTAACAACATGGTTATTATTGTTTTATTGATCAGGATTTTATTAGTGATTTGACACTTATATTTCATGTTAATCGAAAAAGGTGTAATTTTTCTACAAGAATATGACTGTAATTAATTATATCATTATTATGTTTTCAGTGCATTCCATTTAAAGAGGTCTAGAAAGTAGTGCTTAATTTATCATACATGTATTATAAGGAATATGTAAACCTCTTTTAAACAGACAGAGAGCATGATCCTTTTGGAGATGATGGGATATGACATAGGCACTATATTTATAGATTCCTGCCTCTATAGTGACCTGATTTTATAGTGCCAACTATTTTGAAATGGGATTGTAAATTAGCAATTTAGAAAGCCTGGATTGCTCACAATATTACCATCAGTTAGTCTTATAACGCTAATTACTGGTCATCCCATAATGCCTTCAATAGATCAAGAAAACAATCTGCAGGCAGGGCAAAGAATGGTGTGTCAGAATAACACTGCATTACATATATTACTCCTTCAACTTGCAAGTTCTGCAAATGATTAAATATTGCTGCAAACAGACTTTGGTATAGACAATAGTTGTGTTCATTTACCTTTTCTAAACATGAAGCAATGCTTGTTGTTGTAAACTTTGTAGAGACTCTAAAACATTTAACTAAATGTGAAATTTAAATTGATCTTCAGTTTACTGCCATTGATTTTTTCACTTTTCTAAATGTAACAATGTTCAGCGCTGGGAATAGAAACCTGTATATACATCAGCAGAATTTATGCTTTCAACCAACATAAACTTCACAGGGGGAACTACTATATATAACCAAATGCTCTTGAAATGAAGGATTATCTTGTGTTATCACATGCTGTACATTGTGCAATATCATGTTTGCAAACTTGTCACATAAATTCAAATTCCATTAGCAATATCCCTTGCCTATAGTCAATTCAATTGCCTTACTATACATTTGCACTAGTACTCTGCGGTAATGGTTTTAATCCATACAATCTAACATCATGTGTGCAATAAAACATTTTCAGTGCTCGTAAAAACAAGCCTTTCAAATTACACCTTTGTTTTATAAATACATCAGTATAAATAATAACTATATTCAAAATGTGCAGATATTTGTAAAATGCTAATTATTGTTTTCCCAGTTAAAATACTTTAGGTTTACAACATTCAAAGGACAAAGCATAGACACTCAGGCCCCAATTGTGAAAACATTTATGCCTGTAACTTCACATATGAGTAGAATTAACAACATCCTTAAACTTTGGTAGGCTCATGGCCTGATGGTCCAATTCTGCCTCTCTTACTGATGCTGAGCATTACCTTACCCACTGATACCACAGAAATCAGTGGAGCTCCATGTGGGGTCAGGAATCCACTTTCAGAGACTAATTTGAAGGATTGGTGCTCAAGATACTACTCTGCATGATGGCAGCAGAATGGAGCTCTCAATATTTGAAACCACCTATTTCATGCTGACTACTTAAATATTGTATGTTTCAGTTGGGGGAAAACCAAAACATACAACCCATTATAAAATATTAAATGAATAGCTGAGCTTGTTCTGTGGTAATGATATGCAGATGCCTTTGTTGCTTCGTTGTTCTTAAGCAACACTAAACTGGCTCACATTTGTCACCCTTTAGATTGCTAATGAACAATAATGTTCCTATATTTTTGACAGTAAGGAGATCTGATCAGGACTGTTTGAAATGATCAGTATAAGGAAAGATTTGGCTTAACAGATGATATAGTTTATCCTAATATTGTAATGGAATGAGCGAGGAAGACAAGCACCTTGCTATATTTTAATATGTGCTGAATAAATCAACAGTCATTCTGCTGGAAAGTTTGTTCTTTTGCTTGGAAAGTTGTCATGGAATGAAATTATGAGTCCCAGTTTGTTTTATAATGTTTAAACAGATACTCAGCTTGCTGCATAGGCAAGAGAACTGTGTGAAATACACAACATTTTTTATTGTTGACATATGCATAGCAGTAGGAAGGGCTCTTGTCTATGGCAGAGCAACCAGGGCCATATGTCCATCAGAGCTTGGTCATGGACAGGTTGCTCCAACTTATGGAAAGCTGTGGCAGCTGATAGCTTCCTTGCAGCTTCTATGCCTTGACCTTTTGGTCTGACCAGTGAACCACACTTATCCACTGAGGCTCTTTGTCTCCCTCTAGTGGCTAAACCACATATACAGGTTTAAAAGTCTGTTGCCACGAGGCTAATGGATAGAGCTTGTTAGAAAAATTCCCAGAAACACTTTTGGCTGGAATTTCTCAATTTGTCAAAATCAAAATGTTTTGAGACAGTTCAATTTTGACAAAGTTCCACTGGCAGCTTCGGGGCAGCTTGCTGTGCAGACAGCCTCAGAGTCAGGAGCCCCATAGCTTCCAGGGACCATAGCTCCAGAATAGCCAGCCTGAGAGGCTGCCCCAAAGCCACGGCCCCATTCCCTTTAATGAATAATTACTACAGTTTTGTTTGGTTCTGGAGTGAATTCAAAATTTCAAAATTGCAAAATCCTGGAAAACAGAATTACTTTTCTCTGCCCTGCTCTACTAAGGGACTTGGCCCTTTAGCTCAAGCAGTAGAAGCTCATGCTTTTAGACCAAAAGGGGTCAGGTCATTACACACACTGTTGAGGATCTCTAAGCCACAGGACCCTGGAGAGACCTTTGGACATTTTTGCAGGTGAAACCAGAACAGGCCCTGGCCTCTTCTACATCTGCGTACAGCCAAAATTGCCACAAATCTCTGCCACCACTCTTCTACATGCTACCATGAAAGGGCAAAACCACAGCTTTTCTAGATGGGGATGGAGTTTGCAAATGGAAATGCAACAAAAACAAAACAAAAAGGTTTGAGCTTTTCCAAGACGGGGTACAAAATGTTTTAGAATGCGTTTATGCTGCTGCTATCTACTTAAATTGACCATCTCACAGCAACTGGGAGAAGAGAGTCCCAAAAGACAAAAATGTTTCATGTAAATGGACTTGTGCTCTGGTAGGGCAAAGAGACCATACTGTTATTTCTGTTTCCTTGGGAGCACAATACCAGCCTCCCCCGCCTTCTTCCAAGAGCAGGCATTACTTTAATAAGCAAAGCACCCACTAGCATGGTTTATATGTTATTTACTAAGGAAGCCTGTCTTTCTGGAGCTTTGTCTTTATCTCTGGTGTGCTGATTTTCAGTGGGGATGTTTCAGTGCAATGAGACAGTGGGCATATTTCTTGTTTTAGTTTCTGAACTAGTGTTATCAGAAGAAATGCTGACATTTGGTTGGAGTTCTCGGTTTTACATACTCTCTCTATTATGCTTTTCTGATAAGAAACCTCAGTAACAGAAATGTACCTCTAAGACTGACAAGAAAACACAATCATCATCAACAGCCTCATTCTCCTCTTACACCCATTTTACACTGGTATAGGTATTACTCCTGATTTGCACCAGCATATACATAAGGGGAGAATCAATCAGTTCCAACATTTTAAAGTGAACTTTAAGGACTCTGATGTGTGGGATCAGCGGTCACAAGAGGTTCTGGTTTCTCATACTGAAACAACCGTATACTGTCCTTTTCTTGGTGCCCAGATGCCACAAAGGTAAGCACAGAATAAATACATAGATAGCTACAGTCCCCTCGCCCCTGCTCCAAAAAAAGCACAGGACTGTGACTCACATTGTCCACTAATAAAATACAACATTGAGGGAATGGGTCTATGTGTTCAAAATCAGTGGAGTAGCAGCCTGTGGTGATGGTGTCCATCATGTGTGTGAGTGTATATGTTAAGGATGGACACATAATGTAGCAATTGGATGAGATGCAGATATTTGGACATTTCCGATCTGGACCTTGTTCACTCGAGGCACTGGGAATTACCTTTGATGTCTTTTTGGCAGAGATGGGAATATGGACCAGGGGCCAGCAAAGA
The DNA here is from genome assembly GCF_009764565.3 of Dermochelys coriacea. Classification (NCBI taxonomy): domain Eukaryota; kingdom Metazoa; phylum Chordata; order Testudines; family Dermochelyidae; genus Dermochelys; species Dermochelys coriacea. Next base: position 9,798,204 of record NC_050074.1, on the reverse strand, counting down.
TCTTCATGGCAGGGGACTGCTCCCTATTTTCCACTCCAGCTTTTTGGTCAAGTGACCATTCAATCAGAAGCCACCTGGAAGAGATTACCTGATAAAACTGTTCTCTCCAATCCCAAATCCACAAGATATGGGACACAGAGAAACAGCTCCCACTGGCTATCCTGTCAAAGAGAGAGCAAGAATGACCCCTACAACACTGCATTGATTTCCTGGGGCCAGGGACACTCCAGTCTTCTTCATGGTATTTCTACTGCTCAGGACCTCAGGCAGAGCATTATGCTGCTATCGCCAAAGGACCTGGGTTGTCTCAGGCCAATGTGGTCTATGCAGTGGCATCAGAGCAGAAAAGAACCCCCTTCCTTCCTTCTATTGTTGCTACCGTAATAGGGTCTCACTGCTTCGAGACACCCCCTACACCCTGAAGTCCCTTTTTGAGATCTAAGGAGGCAACAGCCTCAGCAGGCTCCCCTAAAGATAGTTGTCTGGAGAAGCTCCATTGAGCAGAGGTCTTTAGACGCCTGGAGACAAAGGTTGATCATAAAGCATGCAGAGGGGAAGTGGGATCCTGGAGTCGGGAAGGGAAGGAAAGCCTGAGAGGGATTGCGGAGAAGGGATGCTGCATTATTTAGAATATTTAGATTCTCAAATAAGGGCTGGTACTGGAGCTAGTTAGGAAATATCTTCAGATAGCTTGCACATAACTGATATGTGTACCACTACCCTCTGCTGGAACATAGCTAACCTGAGGTCCTTCTGCTAGCTGAATCACTGGATAGGCCCTTCTGCTAGCTGAATTACTGGAGATGATATTTGTTTAGGTGACTAAGCAGAGGCTATTGTTTCACATGCCGAGTCAAGATGTTGCACCAGGAGAAAACAGGATGGAGATAGGGCACAAATCACAGCTGTTTGGTCCCGTTTTAATCCCCTCTTCGAAAGAGTATTGTGTGATGAGGTCAAGTTGTACTGTGCTTACCTGGAACTCATGTTAGTAGAAGGGAAAATGCCAATTACTTGCATTTAAAAATAGACCCAGAGAACATGTTCTATTTTTTCCCCCTGCTGATTGCCTGGTGGTTTTATGGCACTTATTGCTGAGAAGGAAATCAAAATACCATCACTGATTAGGCCTGCAATACTTGTTTTTGTTTGGATAGCAATCTCAAAACAGAATGAGATGCTATCTGGTAGGGAAGAGTTATGTACACCCTATTTTATACTGTTTGCAACGCATGCATACCCCATTTCATAGAGAAAGGCTTCTGGAACTGAAATGTTAAACTTAATGAACTAACATTCTTCTAGGGAAAATGCTGAGAAAAGTCCCAGGTGCATTAGTCCACAGATCTCTCAATCTCCCCTAATGGTCAGTGTCCTTTTTGTAAGATATAGCAATGAAACAGAATTCACACCATCCCTGCAGCTCGTTATGCAACTTGCCACAATGAAGTAGCCTTGACTTGTTTGAGAAGGAGTCCAAATGTTAGTTATTCAGACTGCCTAACGAATATTTTACAAACCACTTAAGAGAGGATTGCATCTGCAGTGATGGATAACAACTGTGAAGCATGGCAATGAACAAGGAGGAGTTAAGAATAGCTGGTGATTCATCTCAAACTTTGACTCTCATGAGAAAAGCATACTTTATATAGTATAGAACTTTATTTGTGTAAAGTATTTAGTGTCTTCCTAGGGAATGGGATGTTTGGAACAGGATGCTGGGCTACTTGGTATTAACTGGAGACCCTTTGGGTTCAAGTATTTCATACATTACAAGTGGATGATTCAGAGACAAAAATCTGGATTCCATTTCATTTTGCTTCAGCTTTTTAAGCACATTTGAACAGTTCATTTTTATAATACAGTAGTAGAGGAATACAAGGAGACAACCATGCTTGCTAAAATCTTCAAATCTTCATATGTATTTTAGGATAAGGGAAATTCCATCAAGGAATTCATAACTTGACAAAAGAGAGAGACTGATGGACTTCGCAGCCAATGTGTTAGGGTTTTTAAATTATGCTTTGTTATCTTCTTCACACATGGTAGAAACTTTATGAATTATTCTCATCGAGATGATTCCTCGTTATAATGTCTGAAAATTCTAGAGTTAGAGGACACTTTGATTAGTAATTTCACTAAGCATTAACAATATCTCTTCTTCTCAAGAAAATGAATATTCACATATTCCACCCAAAATGAGCCTCCCCAGACTTGAAAGACAACATCAGTCATAAGTTGCATGTCTTCAATTTCAAAGGCCACTCACGACCCAACAGAGCACATTCATTATTGAAATGTTGACCACATCCCCGACTACCCATAATGCCAACCTCCATTTCCCATTTGTTTAATTTTCAAACAAGCACCTTTGTGCTTTTTTCGATGCTGTCCCCCATGTATGGGAGGAGCTCCCTGTAAATATCCACAAAGCTACCTTGTTATCCTGCTTCAAAAACTCCCTTAAAATTCTCCTTTGCTGTAATGCCTACAAAAAACTTGACGACAGTTAGGTCACTGGTCCACTGATACCAGTGTCTGTCATTCTGACTGTAATGCATGGACAAAAAGGGTTAAGCATCCTGCAGGATAAATAACCCAAATTCAACTCTTAGAGAGATTTTGGTAGAAATTTGTGGTTTTGTGTGTTTACGTAAATATTGTTAGAAGATAACAATGTAATCAAACTGTCCCTGTCTATGCTGTATTCTGTTAATTCAGAGATCAAAAGGAGATCCTAACATTTAAATGAACTCTAAAAATAGTAAAAAGAAAAGGAGTATTTGTGGCACCTTAGAGACTAACAAATTTATTTGAGCATAAGCTTTCATGAGCTACAGCTCACTTCATCGGATGCATTTCGTAGCTCACGAAAGCTTATGCTCAAATAAATTTGTTAGTCTCTAAGGTGCCACAAGTACTCCTTTTCTTTTTGCGAATACAGACTAACACGGCTGCAACTCTGAAACCTGTAAAAATAGTGATATCACTGTATTCATCTCCCTTTGAAATGTATAGGAAATCACCTGTGAATGGTGGAAAACAGGCAATTGCCTTATGTTAATCCCTATAGCTAATTACCGGTGATGCTTAGGAAATAGGTCTACTTCAAAGTATCCAGGATTGCCTATTGGTCGCCTAAGGACTCCGAGCTTTCAAAAGAAGGCCTGGAACTGTATAAAGATGTCTTGAGTCCTGATTCTTTTTATCTCAGATCTACTTGCTTCATGCAGGGGAAGCTTATATCGTAAGATTGAGATCTCCAGTCCCATCTGGAATACCCTGAATATGAATATCGGACTATAACCTATGGACTAATTCTGAAAGAACTCTTTGCAACTACAAAGCTCACCATCTCTACTATGAATCTGACCTCAGAACAGTACTCATGTTTGTATGTATGCTGATCTTTTAACCAATACCCTCTCTCTCTTTTCTTTTGTAATAAATTGTAGTTTAATTAATTAGAATTGGCTGTAAGCATATATTTGGGTAAGATCTGGAATATTCATTAGCCTGGGAGGTAATGTGTCCAAACCTTTGGGATTGGTAGAACTTTCTTATATGATGAATAAGATTTTCAGTAATCCTCATCATATTTGACTTGGGTGTTTGGATGGAGGCCTAAGGCTGGACTACTTTAAGGGAACTGTGTTGTTGGCTTCTGGGCAACCAGTAAGGTATTATAGATGCTGTTTTGTGCTGGTTTGGTAAATCTAAGTATTGGAATATCCACCAGCTTTGGGGATTGTCTGCCCGTTCTTTGCAGTTCGCCCTAATTGAGTAACTTCAGCGTGGCTCCCCGGGACCCCGGTCACAAGTGACAAATATAGTCTCATTATTTCCTTGTACTCCCATCTAGCTGTCTGTAGCCACCTGTTGTCTCTTGTCTTTTACTTAGGCTGGAAGCTCTTTGGGGTGGGGACCGTCTTTTTGTTCTATGCTTATATGGCACCTAGCACAATGGGATCCTGCACTGGACTAGAGCTCCGAGACACAATGGTAATAATAACAATAAAATAATAAGAGCTGGTTCTCTTTTGTTTCTCAAAACTCGTGTGGGGAGTGACCTTAGAAGTCCTCCACATGAGCCACTCCTATTGACTCCAGAGGGGAATTATTCTCCAAAGTCAGTGACTGATCTGATCACATAGGCACAGATCCTGCTCAGGCTCTCTCCTCATGTGCTCATCACTCTGCTACCATGAGCATCCAGTGTAATGAAAAGTATAACAGGGAGCAGAGGGTGTGTCTCATTCTTGCTATGTACTAGCTCACTGGGGGAGCCCTTGTTTAAGAAACTCAGTTATTCAGGGCTGAATTGTCACTCTGCAGCCCACTCTGAGTTGGAAGCCGTGAGTGGCCATGCTGCCCCAGGAGCAGAACTGTGACTGTACTCTTGCCGCTCTTGCTCCATGGAGGAAGTAAGTTTTGACAGCCCTCTTGCTGGCACAGCTTACTTCCCCCTGTGCACTAGCTGAGCTGCACTGAGGGGATGGCAGCAGGGTCTTCCCACTTCTTGTGCTTACCTGCCCACTACACACCCATCCCCCACCAGCCACTTTTACCAGTAATGTGAATTACCCGTGCAAAGCTTTAAGTGGACTCCTTACTCCCCCTTACTTCCCAGTGCAGGAATATAGCCAGCATCGTGATGTAGCTTTCAAGTACTAACATAAAAACATCTCCAGTTTTTCCCTCATCTAGATCCATTGTGACAGACATACCCTGAAAGTCTAGCTCAAGAATTTCTCAGTAAGGCAACTACCCCTCTCAGCTCACAAACTCTGAACATCATACTAAAAAAGAATAATTAACTCACAATTGTTTACCCTTCTCGATGGTGCTTCACACATCCCACCAACTCAGGAACTCAAAAGACCCCTTTGCTCATTTTTTCAACCCTTGAGGCCCACAAGACATATCTACTGTCAGATAAGGAGCATTGGATGGGATCCAAGCCAGAGCTCATTAACGATAGGCAGAAGAAGAAATCAGTGCTGAATGAGACTATAACAAGATTCAAAAAAAGAACTAGATAAATTCATGGAAGATAGGTCCATCAATAGCTATTAGCCAGGATGGGCAGGGATGGTGTCCCTAGCCTCTGTTTGCCAGAAGCTAGGAATGGGCGACAGGATGGATCACTTGATTATCTGTTCTGTTCATTCCCTCTGAAGCATTGGTCACTGTCGAAGATGGGATACTGGGCTATATGGACCATTGGTCTGACCCAGTATGGCCATTCTTAGGTTCTCACCCTCCCCTCCTAATGGGGCTGATAGTTGAAGTAGGTGAAACAATTAGAAAAAATAAAAATGAACCCAAAAGTTCACCCAAACCCTAACATGATCTGAGCTGAAATTCAAAAGAGGTCAGCTGAAAAATAATTAGTTTCATTTTCATTTTCCTTCACTGCTAGGTTCTGTCTAGAACTGGAGGCAGAAAGTGGTGGAAACCTCACAAGAACATCAGCATACATTTTAAACACGTGAAACTGCCAGCTGCCTTTCTGAACCAAGCTGTACCTCCATACCGTTGGAGTGTTGAACATCAATAGCTGAGCACGATGCATTTAGGACTGAATTGTAGAAGGTGCTGAACAGGTCCTGAAGGGCTCTGGGGACCCTCAAATCCCACTCAGAAAGACTGGCTTCACTCAGCACCTCACAGAATTTGCCTCCACAGCACCACCTGCCCTTGGCATGCTTACAATGCATGAAATGGTTCCAGAAATCATCCAGACAATAATGCCGAATTCACCTAGGCTAGCTAGAAATTTTAATTTGCATTATTGTCCTTTCTGTTTAGCAGAATCCCTGAGCAAATTCAGTTGGCATATTGGAATATATAGCTTCTCTTATTTTTCTTGACACAAATTCATATTAAGCAGCTGCTGGTTTTATTAATTTATGTATTTTATTAGAATATTGTATTTACATAAGTTGTTCTAATGGCAATGACATATCAGAAACCAAATGAAATATTTGTTGGCATGACACACAAAATTAAATGTTGCCTAGGGTCTAGTACACAGACAATAGCCATTGATATGGCTTGTTTGTAGTAACAATATTGTACCAATTAAAGTGGGGCTAAGCTACTCAGATCTCTTAAGCTACTTAGTTGATGCTTGGGGATGTGAGACTTTGCACTCTATATCACGGGAAAATAACTGGACTTATTTTACTAATGCATGCCCTGCAATGGATTTTTTAAAATGTTCTTTAATAAACTGAAAATGGACTAGCTTTCTTGTCCAATGTTGATTACTGTTGAATCGCTTCTTGAACGGGGAACTGAAATCTCCACTCCTATATTCCAATGCCTCATTTAGCAAGTGCTCTGGAAGACTATTTCTCCCTCTCTTACTCCAAGTAAGCCACAGGTCTGTCCTCCAAAAAAACTTGATTGAATTAGAGATGGACTCAAGCCACAGAGTTTAGATCCAAACACTGAAAATGCCAGGATGAGGGCTGGAGTCTGCTCATTATAAAGATTGGGGCCATTTGCTAAATTTGGATCTGGACATAGTTTTGGATTCCAAACCACACCTCAGAGTTGTACATAGCTGGGAATTTGGTTCAGAGCCACCTAATTAAAGCAAATAGGATGAAATTCAACTCTGTGCAGCGAAAACAGTACAAGCCCAGTAGAGCACTTATGTCCTGCTTAAGCTCTAGTCTGGAGGGGCTAAGGAGGTCTTAAGTGGCACATAGGCCTTGCACAAGTCCTTGGCTAGAGATGAATTTCATCCTAGGATAGGGAATAAATCTCCTCCACTGAAGCGCCTATTGACTCAGTGTACCTGGTATTTAGAAAGTAAGGCTAATGGATCCATGTCTTTACAGATTAACTGTCATGCTGAAATGTGCCCTGCATCAAAATGTGACCTTTTTGCTGTGAAGCATGTGCAAATTGCTGTGAATATATCTTGTGGGCATGTGTACATGTGCATTGAGGAACTGATATCTCAGTGAAGCCCCTGACCTTAATCTGCCCTTTGCCCTCAAATTTCAGTGAGTGTTTCCTTTTCTTCTCTGTACACTGAATCAGTGCAGGGATTCTGCAATACTATGTGAGACTGAACTGTAGTAGATGGGGTGAAGCCTCCAGAAAGCCCCTCTCATTCAGATCCCAGGCATTTTTGTTCGCCATGGAACCTAGATTTTGGACTCTGCTGTATGACATAGGGGGTTAGCTTCAGATTTACAGGAGGGCACCTGTTGATGGCTATAGAGACCTCATCAAAATGTGCTCACCCTCCCCTAGTTTTCACCCCGGTCCCACAGAGAGCACATTTTGATGGGCTCCCCATGCCTGTCAAAATATGCAACCACAGATTACACTGTCTGAAGTTAAGATAGCAGACAAGCATATTTTGAGATGAGACCACCCAGAGAGGAGAGGTTCTTATCCACTCAGTGGCCTGAGGGAAGGATCCTTGGCTGTGTTCTGGATGCTACTGAAAGCACTTTCTACTTTTGCAAACTACTACTTTTTTACTTCATGAAAATGAGCAAATCTGAACTTTATGAAGAGGAGATTTTTATGTTCACTCAGAAAGGGTGAGATTAATCCCTGAGCAGAGAGCCTGCACAAGAATTATGTACAATTTAGGCCTATATAAGCCTTCAAAATATGGCTGAAGCAGCGCAGATTCTTTGCACTGGGTTGGATTTCACCCCATTGTATGAAAAAGGCATTTCATGTAGATTGTGCTGCATGCACAATTTCCCATACAGCTGTATTTACAACATACTGTAGTGGCTGAGTGAAACCAGGATATCTAATGGAACAGGTAACTTTTGTGTCCATCCAGGAGGAATGCACTGCCAGGAGTTATCATATTTACAATATAAAGGGAGACATATTTTACATTTGTCCCAATTAACCTTGTAACGAGATGCATTGGTGTGCTTATTAATGACAGTAATGAGATGCAGACAAGACAATGCATAAAACATCATTGAGATATAAATTAAATTCAAACATACAGATACCTTTATGCACTAGACATGAAGGGAAATTATTAAGAGGCAATTTCATAAAAAAAGGCTAATGAGAAAGAAAATTCAATACTTTTCCTAGCTCATACCCATCAGTGTTAGAAACTTGTTTGACCACTGACTGAGGAACTGTTCCCATTGATATTACTGTGTAAGCTATCAAATTAATGATAGGTTTCAGAGTAGTAGCCGTGTTAGTCTGTATTTGCAAAAAGAAAAGGCATACTTGTGGCACCTTAGAGACTAACAAATTTATTTGAGCATAAGCTTTCGTGAGCTACAACTCACTTCATCGGATGCATTCAGTGGAAAATACAGTGGGGGGATTTATATACACAGATACACAGAGAACATGAAACAATGGGTGTTAACTTAAGATGAGCTATTATCAGCAGAAAGGCGGGTGGGGGGGGAGGGAGGGAAGAAAACCTTTTGTAGTGATAATCAAGATGGGCCATTTCCAGCAGTTGACAAGAACCTCTGAGGAATGGTGGGGGGTATGGGGGGGAAATAAACATGGGGAAATAGTTTTACTTTGTGTAATGACCCATCCATTCCCAGTCTCTATTCAAGCCTAAGTTAATTGTATCCAGTTTGCAAATTAATTCCAATTCAGCCGTCTCTCGTTGGAGTCTGTTTTTGAAGTTTTTTGGTTGAAGAATAGCCACTCTTAGGTCTGTAATTGAGTGACCAGGGAGATTGAAGTGTTCTCCGACTGGTTTTTGAATGTTATAATTCTTGACATCTGATTTGTGTCCATTTATTCTTTTACATAGAGACTGTCCAATTTGGCCAATGTACGTGGCAGGGGGCACTGCTGGCACATGATGGCATACATCACATTGGTACATGTGCAGGTCAACGAGCCTCTGATAGGGTGGCTGATGTCATTAGGCCCTATGATGGTGTCCCCTGAATAGATATGTGGACACAGTTGGCAACGGGCTTTGTTGCAAGGATAGGTTCCTGGGTTAGTGGTTCTTTCGTGTGGCGTGTGGTTGCTGGTGAGTATTTGCTTCAGATTGCGGGGCTGTCTGTAAGCAAGGACTGGCCTGTCTCCCAAGATCTGTGAGAGTGATGGGTCGTCCTTTAGGATAGGTTGTAGATCCTTGATGATGCGTTGGAGAGGTTTTAGTTGGGGGCTGAAGGTGATGATGGCTAGTGGCGTTCTGTTGTTTTCTTTGTTGGGCCTGTCCTGTAGTAGGTGACTTCTGACTCTGTCAATCTGTTTCTTCACTTCAGCAGGTGGGTATTGTAGTTGTAAGAATGCTTGAGAGAGATCTTATAGGTGTTTGTCTCTGTCTGAGGGTTTGGAGAAAATGTGGTTGTATCATAGAGCTTGACTGTAGACAATGGATCGTGTGGTGTGATCTGGGTGAAAGCTGGAGGCATGTAGGTAGGAATAGCGGTCAGTAGGTTTCCGGTATAGGCTGGTGTTTATGTGACCATCGCTTATTAGCACTGTAGTGTCCAAGAAGTGGATCTCTTGTGTAGACTGGTCCAGGCTGAGGTTGATCTACATTTTAATTTGCTTTGGTTTGTATGCAGAATTTAAAAACAAAAATGTCTTTTCCTATCGTTAATATAAGCTAATGTAGATTCGGAAACTTTCTTTCTCTTCTGAACCAAATCAAGATCACCTTATTCACGATACTTAAGGTTTTATAGATCAAGGTGAAGGCCCTGATCCTTTAAACAAGTTTCCTCCATTGGCCTGACTAATTTTGTGCGTGTGAGTAGTCCCACGGACGATAAAAGGTTAACTCACATGCTTGAAATTATACATGCATTTAAGAGCTTTCCTGGATTATGGCCTAACTCTGTTAGTTCTACTGGCCCTCATCTTCATTAGAGTCAATGGTTAACTCCCATGCAACTCTGAAAATGTAGTGTGTACCTCTAAGCGAAATGCAGACTTTAAAATGCTTCTCATGAACAGTGATAACAACAAACTGATTACCATGCTGGGCTTTATAATAGCATTTCACTATCTTTTCATTTATTAGAATTATAACAAACAGATAAATTACAGACACATACACAAACAGCTATGTAAGCACTGCTGATATAGTCTGAAAATCATTTTATCAGAGGAGTGATTGGATACTGAAAATTATATACAGTACAAGTACTAGCTCATGGCATGACTTATAGTCATCATGAGAGGCAGGAGGCCAACGAATAGCACTTCAGATACATAGGAATTGTTCATGTTATTACAATCATACCCAGCAGTATTATTTATTACGTCTTTAAAATACTAAATGAGCGGAAAGCACAGAAAAATTGTTTTTAAAATGTTGCTTTATTTTGAACAGCATCGCCAACCCATATGTGCTTTCTACAGTTAATGATTAGTATATTATACTTATAATATTTTTCCTCTGTTTTATTCCATCAATTAATTTTAACCAAATGCAAATCCACGACAGCCTTGATTTTCAGTTAACAGGAATAGATGCTGCTCAGCACCTCTGAAAATCAGCCTCTAATATTATTAATCATATTACGGTAGCATCTGGAGACCCCCATTGAGACTGAGGTACTATTGTGCTAGGCACTGTACAAATACTTATAATGGAAAGAGACAGCCATTGCCCCAAACAACTAGCAATCTAAAAAAATATAGACATACCAAAGGTGAATAATGGCAGAGCAGATGTAGGTTATGAGCAGTGGTGAATGATCACTGGGTGGGCCACCTTCACTTATACCTGTTGCTTGAAAAAGCACTATTGTTTTTAAAACTGCTCCAAACCACTCTACAGTGATGAACAATGCAAACACAAGAAGTAGCATGAGGCAACCCCAGCACAAAAAGCTGGGGTAACCATGTTTAAATATTAAAAGGCCTGGGCCAGACTGTGACTAGCCCCTAAGATGGCAAACAGTGAGGGAAGGAAGCTAAGAACTCCCAACTACTATCCCAAGCTCACACTGGGAATAGAACACAGTTTTTTTGACTCACAAGTCAGTACCCCAATCCACTGGGTCATGCAATATCTCTCTTTTAAGAAGCGGACAACTGCAGAGCCTGATTTCCTTGCCAGTTGCAGTGCTATTAAACTGGATTAATGACACAGAAGTCAATAAACTACACAGGTGAATGAGAGCAGAACTAAGGCATGCTGAGTGCAAAACTAGTATTTTTCATGAAATCAACGTCTTCCACTCAACATATGCCAGCCGAGTGGGTACAGATTTTGAAATCAGTTCTGTTTGGGGAGATGTGAGTCTGTTTACAGAAACTCTTATTTCAGATCAATGGCATTTTTTAACCTGCAGTAGTTTTTACAGTCTTCAAAACTTGGCTTGTGATCATGAAAAATTCTGTATCACACCGCACACGACTTATTTTAAATCCCTTTGAGTCAAAGAAGAGAAGCAAAGTTATGTGAAAGCCTATCTGGTTTTTATGCTCCTAGGACGAGTAACTGTTTGTTCACCAATGCCTTAGCTTGTCCATTTTATTATGTAATATTGCATGAGTGAAATTATAGGGAAGGGATGGTTTAGTGAGCTAAGCACTGGGTTGGAAATACAAAGGCTCCCTGGTGTGATAGGATTAAATCTCAGCAAAGTCAAATCAGCTCTTCTTCCCTAAATTAGGTAAAGTAAGCTCCAAGCAATTTACTTTTCAGGGGTCTTTCAGGTGAGACTTTAGGCCATGTCTACGTTACAGCATCTAGAGGCACAGCTATGGTACTGCTGTAGCACTGTGGTGTAGACATTTTCTACATCAAGGATCGGCAACCTTTGGCACCCGGCCCATCAGGGTAATGCCACTGGCGGGCTGGGACAGTTTGTTTATCGGGAGCATCCGCAGGCACAGTGCCCCGCAGCTCCCACTGGCCGCGGTTCGCAGTTCCTAGCCAATGGGAGCTGTGGGAAGCAGTGGCTAGCACCTCCCTCGGCCCGCGCTGCTTCCCGGGAACGGTGAACTGCAGGGCTCCGTGCCTGCAGACATTCCAGATAAACAAACCGGCCCAGCCCGGCCCGCCAGCAGCGTTACCCTGATGGGCCAGGTGCCAAAGGTTGCTGACCCATGTTCTACATCAACAAAAAAAGTTTTTCCATCAATGCAGTTAATCCACCTCCCTGAGCAGTGTTAGCTAGAATTCTTCCATTGACCTCACTGCTTCTGCAAGGGGGAACGGGGGTTAGGTTAACCTAACTACATTGCAGAGGGTGCAAAAAATTTTCACAGCCCTGAGTGATCTAGCTAGGCTAATCTAGTTTTGAGGTATGGACCAGGCCTGAGAAACAACTTGGTGCAGATGTCAAAAATCCCCTTGCATTTTCTTTTAAGGGTAAAAGCTGGCCCCAGCATCCTTGGTTAAAAATGTCACCTTGCCACACTGTTCTGCAGAATGATGTGCGCTCACTATCACCCTGGAGGCTGCTGTGTGACTCCTGCATATATATGTCTTGGGAAACTTGATGATAAAATGGCCATGCAGTTTATGGCCCTGATGCTGCACTTGGGCACACTTGGGCACACTTGGGCACAGAGTTCATGCACAAAGTTTCATATTTGGGGTCTTTAAAGGTAAGATTGTTATTGTTGAGTTCGCTTGTGATTTATGCTGAAGCAAAACCAGAACCAAACTTAAAGGTAGTGGTGGCAAGGCCAGGAGTGATAGTAACTGTAATGAACACGAGACATAACTCCAGGGAAGGAAAGTCTGATGTCCTCATCTTGAATATTAAATGATCAATACAGTTTTAAATACAGAAGAATTCTCCTAGGAGCCAATGATTGAAACACAATTCCTGGAGCATGGCTCACCTTGCTGGGGAGAGGCTGCTATGACATACAATCCCAACAGGGTTTTGTCAAAAACAGATATATCACTCTATCTGGAACAGAGACAGTGAGCTAGGTCCCCTCCCTGCTGCCTTTATGTAACTGTATAGCAAGTAACAAGCAATCTGTTTGCACCTGACATTTTAAGTGCCAGTTGATGTGGGCCACCAGGAACCAAAAGGTATTTTTAAATTTTATTTTCTAATCTAGTTATTTTTTAATCACAGCAGCTAAGTGAACCAAGGAAGAAAACAGAGCTGTTGAACATCAAAAATTAAATTAGTAACTGTGCACCCATTGCCAAGGGCAACATACATTTGACAGAGGATATGATAATGACAGATGAATCCTCACTCCCCACCTAAATTCTCTCTCTACAAAACAAACGCACAGTGTCTTAGATATTTTCACGCACATTCCAGTCACCTTCCTTCCACAGCAGCTGCTTGGAGCTTTGTCAGTGACGGCCAATAGAGGTACAGTTTCCTGTCATTAATATAATGGGGTCGCCCCAGTTTTCAGCTGACAGCACTGGATTTTTATGGCTTCTCATGCCTTTTCTTTCCTGTTCCACCTTTGTCCTTTTTTTAATTTTTTCTGAGAATTTTGCTCTCTTCCTCTCTCTGTTTCCCCTGTTACAGTCTCTGGTGCCCACACTTTGATTCCTACACCTTCCACTCCTCTTCTCTCTTTTGATAGAGTTGGATTGTCGGATACCCTCTGCAGGCCGAAATGGTAACAAAACAAAGATAATACAGTCCCATTTGATTTTGGTCATTGTCTTTCAAACTACTACAAACCACTCTACAGTGATGAACAATGCAAACACAAGTAATAGTATGAGGCAACCCCAGCACAAAAAGCTGGGGTGACCTCATGTTGAAATATTAAAAGGCCTGGGCCAGACTGTGACTGGCCCCTAAGATGGCAAGCAGTGAGGGAAGGAAGCTAAGAACTCCTGAATGCAAGGGCAATTCACAATTGCAGTTCCTGCACTCGCAGCATTTGAATGTGTCCCTGCTGGTGGGGAGCAGGCATGGCACCACAACCAGCCTGCAAACCAGGCAAGATACAGCTGGGAGGTCAGGGAGAGTCTCAAAGGTGCTAGCCCACTGTCGCACTGGGGTCTTTAACAGTTCATATGACCCAATTTTGCAGCTCAGATTTGAAATAGAATGGTGAGACGATGAGGTGAAAAGATGCAAGAAGAGTATTCCTGCTGCAGAGGAGAAGGCTCTTATATCAACAGTCTTCTGAGGAAGAACGAAGTGAGTGTTAGATGAGCAAAGGAGTAACAGAAGGCACAGAAAGTGTCAAGGGCAGATCAAGTGCAGAGCAGATTTAAAAGAAAAAACAAACAAACAAGAGGGCAGCTATTATACCTAGGAACATACGAACTGCCACACTGAATTAGACCAATAGTCCACTGAGTCCAATATCCTTTCTCCAACAGAGACCAGAGGAAGGTACAAATAATCCTGAAGTCAGCAGTTATGGGGTCACCTATCCTGCTCATAGGTGCTACCTGTGATCCTGCTACCAGCCAAGATCAGCTTATGTCCCAAAACTGGAAGGTCCATACCCATTATCCCTTATGTATGGTAAGGAGCTAAATCAGACTCATATGATCTCTATGATGTACCTGAGATCTCCACCAGTCTTGAAAGCGGAAGACCCAATGCTTTTCCTAAGCCCGGGCCTATCCACTGTTGTTGCTATGCCACCAGGTTGGCAACAAGTATTCATTATAGTTCCTAATATAGGCCCAAACCCTTCTTGCCTTAGTCACAGAAATACTGCCATGTGCCTAGATAAAGTGACTAGGTTTGGCACCTGTCCGGCAACTAAATTTTCCCTCTAAGCTAACCAAACACACACCTAACCGATACATCAAATACAGCATACACGACTTACTAATGATTAATAGAAGTTTGGATCAAGCTTTTGGCTTTCCTAGAATTATCAGATACTAATACACAATATTTAGCAGAATGTTCATGAAAGTGCACCCAATATAGAATACATTTTATTCCTTCAAAACCTAATTTTATGTAGAGAGAAGCTTTCTCCTTATTTTCCTTTGCCAGATAAACTCCAGAGCTGGAGAGCTTTTGTAACAAGGGGCTAGCAAACAATATAGAATTTTGGAGTGAAATCACATTTAGACAGGAGACATGAGTAACAATACTGCATGTGTGGCAAACAATGGAAAGGAGGGATTGCAAACTAATAGTGACAGAGCTATTTTATTATTGAATAACCAGACTCAAATTTTAGAAACATAAGCTCTTCCATTTTCTATTGTTAATTTTAATTAGTATTTTGCCTCAATTGTGTCCCTCTTTCCATATGCTATTTATACATGTGCAAAGAAAATATACAATACATGCAATGTTAGCAGAATGTCAACAAAGCATGTTTTAAGCAATATAAGAGTTCTACTGTGTCTGGATTGGGGAAGGTCCTGGCAGTGATTTTAGCTTTTGTAATAGAATATTCCCTTTCTTGCCAGGAGTCATGCAACTCCCTTTACTGTGAGCAAAACAAATTGAAAAATTGCATACATTTAAATTTAAATTTGAAAATAGATTTTGATTTGACTATGGTTACAAGCCTTTTCTGTTCACTCTCTAGGAACATCCTAACACACAGGTTTACTAGCACAATTACTCACAAAAAGCAAATTATCAACTTGATATTGACAACAAATTGTTAAATCTGTATTGCTGACCACCAAAATTCAAAACTCATGAGTCAGACCCAAGAAATCAGGAGATCAGCCCCCAGATCATGAGGTTGTTTTTTTTAAAAAAATTACATCGTGTTTTGGTGTGTCTTATGAGTTTTGAATTCCTCCTGCCCACCTGTGTATACTTAAATATGCAATTTATGGTGTGTTGAGCCCTGATCTGCAAAAACCATAGCTTCCAAGTTTTGTGCGGCTCCATGTATGACATTTTATGCAAATCATTTCTAGATATGAAAAGTACATAATTTGGATACTGGCAAATAAAGGGAAGTTTATGGTCATATAAAAATTAAGGTCAATATACCCAAGGAATGGTTGGGGAAGGACATGGAGTGGCACAAAACTTGGCCAGTGTATTGTCAAAGGGTATTTAGGGAGAAGTGGGAAGCCAGGGCAGGTCTGTTTGTGGGGTGTCTTTGTGGAATATGAGAGTGGATGGGGCTGCCAGAGGCACTGGGTGGGTGGAAGTGGCAAGAAGAAGCTGGGGGTAGCTAAGGGAAGCTGGGTTTGAGGGTGTATCCAGGGGAGGAAAGATGGAGTAGAAGTCTAATGAGGGAAGTGGCGCTGCGGACAGCTGAATTTGCAGGGAGGTCCACAGAGAAAGATGGGGGGGGGGCTGGGTGGAAGCTGTGGGCAGCTGGGACCTGTTCAAGAGGGGGTGCTCAGTGAATAGGGCCCCTCATGTTCTGTTTCTGCTGCCACCTCCCTTTTTCTGCTGCTGCTGTTGCTTCCACCACCACCGCTTACTTGCTCTTCCAGGTGCTTTCAACCCACTAGGAGCCTGCTGGAGGAGCAGTGAGACGCAGGTCACTTGGGTGCCTGCTCAGCAGTTGTCAAAACAGCCTCTGGGAGTAAAGAGCCACAGTTGCAGGCCATCCCTACAACCCAGCTGGACACACAACCTTCAGGCTGGGCTGCAGCAATGCACAAGGGGTGGTCCCTACATGTATGAATGTCGCACGAGGCACATGACATTTGGAAGGTATGTCAAAGACTTACACAGGTACTTAAACATAATACTTCAATGTCTAACATGCATATGTCTTTCTGGAATCAAGGGCTTTGTTAATAAATTAGCTCTCAATGAACACAAACATTGCTATGTGACAAGTAAATAATCAACATAACAAGAATCATGAATATTTACAATTAACTGTTTGCACACAATCTGCATGCCTAAACATTTGTCATTATTTTTAAATACTGAATATAAAAGCAAGTTAACATTTTCAAACAAATATTTTTGGGTCAAAACTTTGACCATTTGGAAAATAATTTTTTCAAGATAATTTTTCAATTTTTTAAAAAATATTATATTATTAGGAAAAGTATTTAGCCTATTGGTAGTTCTGTTAACTGCGGTTTGGAGGATATGGTTTTGGTTTTCAATTTTTTAGGCCTTGCATTGTCAATTTTGATTGGTCTGCTTAATCCCAGGGTGGATTTTTTTCAAAATTAAAAATTTCAGTTTTGAATGTTTTCAATGACTAATATACATATTTTCGTTTACATTTTTTCTCACATGAAATTCAGGAAAAAAATTACCAAAAATAATGGAACAAAAATGCTTTTGAATTTGCAGAAATGTCCACAGTTTAAAAAAAATCAGTGAGATTTAATAAAATACAAGGTGAAAAAGAGCAAAAATTTGTCAAATAAATTATTTGTTGTAGAATATTTGCTCACCTCTATTGTGAAGTGAAATCTAGGCCATGATCCTGCAAACACTTACACATGTGCCCAGCGCAACCAGTCCCACTGAGCTGGCCTTAATGTCTCTAACCCTAACATAATTAAGTACCATTTTCATCACACAATTGATTAAAATGGCTTGACCCTACTCCTTCTATAGAGTCATTGAGAGAATGAAAGAGAAGCAGTGTCTGCGAAGTAATGAACAAGTTACCTTGCAAATGGAAATAGAGAAAATATAATGTTCCAAAATAGATACAAATATTATTTTCCACTCATATTAGTGTCTTGTCCTAGGATCTAAAAAGCACTTTACAGGTGGCTATTGTTATCCTCAGTTGACAAAAGGGTGAACCAAAGCATAAGGGGTTAAATAATGTACCCAGTGTCACATGGGACATCTCTGACAGAGCCTGAAATAGTAGCCAAGGGTGAAATCTTAGCCCCATTGAAATTACCGGGAGCTTTGCCATTAACATCAGTGGGACCAGGATTTTACTCCAGATTTCTAGGCCTGAGCTTTCAACAGCTAGAGACAACTGTCATGCTTCTTCCCAGCTTCACAATTACAGACCTAAAATTGGAGAACCTGCCTACCGATGTGTGACTGAAAGTAAGACCATGGAAAATACTTGCATAGAAATAGTACTGAAAAGATTACAAAATGTATTGACAACACAACCAAGTATTGACTGTACCCCTGAGGTGAAAATGCAGAACAAATTAAAGACCCATCCTTGTAACATTCCAAAGACTTTGACCAACAGTGTTATCTGTTACAGAGTAAACCAATGGTCAAATATTAAACAAATCTATGCAGAGTAATTGAACTAATTTGTGGTCCACATGCATGTGAAAAAGGGGATGTCAGGTTTACTGCAACATTCATTACTCAAAGGTAGTTTCTGCAAACTATCCCCAAACCTATGTTTTATCAAAGACAATTTACAATATTGCCTGCTGTACACACAAGTAGATAATTTTATTGTTCAGTTTAAAACACATTAACTAATAGACTATAACAACTCTATCTTTCACGCTGCCAACTTCATAAACAATGCCTAAAGATAGAACAGCCACAAACATCCCCAGAAAGTACTATTGGATGGCATTAATTCATTCAGACAACTCCATTGAAGAAAACGCATCTTTTTAACTACCTGCACAGTAAAGAACATATGCTTCATTAATCTTCAACAACTCAACTTGAAAACAAACTACTCCACTCAGAATAATAAGTCATGGTTGTCATTACAAAGATACCAACCTACTACCCATAGGAATTCAGTCACCCAGAAAGCATCCCTTACAGGCTGACACATTTTTCTTGCTTTAAGAACCAGAGACAATAAAAGGGAGCACACATGAAAATGTGCCTAAATGAGAAGACACTGAATTCTGGAAACAGATGTTTCAGAAATGCAGGGATACCCTCTTGTGTATTTGCAGATAGGGAGAAAGAGAGACTTTCAGATAACTCAATATTCCTAACTTCTTTATGGTTGCAATTTTCAAATGGGCCTAAAGGAGCTGGCCTGTATAATCCGTACTTAAAAACACAGCAAGGAAGAATTAAAAAGAACAGAAGGACAGTGACCCAGAAGGTCTTGAGTGGAAATCTATAATTCTCATCTAACTTTGTTGATTTCACAAAAAGAAAACAAGTGCCAAAATCTTCCACAAAAGCTGATTGACTTGTTATTGATCATAATCAGGAGGCAATGATCCGATTTGCACGTAAGTAAAAAAAATAAGTCACCAAAGTATGAAACTGTAGAAACAAGAATTGAAGGTGAAAAGTAATTTCTTCTTGCTATGGACACACTCCTGCAGGCTAAAACCCCACTGCTATGTTTACTGGTCTTGTGAATTGCAAAAGGGACCTCAATTTAGCCTTGAAAAGAAAATGCTTTGCAAAATGTGCACTTCAATGGAGAAGTTGGCATTAGCTCCTTTAACTTATTTTTCTTGGGTTAGACCTTGAGTTGGAAAGAAGTTTAGTGAGCATTATTTTTCAGTTTTATCATCATTATTATTATTGGAGGGAAAAATCCAAGATGCTGCAACGATTTCTGGAGATTGAAGTCCTCTGTTTATCCAGAAAATATGGACAGTATGTACAATTTAGTAGAAGCTGCCCTCAGATTGCTTCTGTCATGGTCTGAAGATCCTTCCTCTGTGAAATTAGCAATATCTGAGGCATCAATTTTGCTGAGCTCTATGGCTGAAGCTCCGACTGTTTGCTCTGGAAAACTATTTCTCTCTCCTCCTATCCTGCTGCAGTATTGAATATTCAGAGTGGAGTAGGGTTTAGAATCCCAGACTATGACTTCCGACAGTTAGAGTAGCAAAACAAGACACGCTCCTTTATTTTTAAATTAAGTATTAGTGTAGATGTTAGTTTGTAATAGAACTGGTCAAAAATGGAGAGAAAACAATGATGAACATTTCATTTTTGCTTCATATTTTTGTTTATGTCAAAAATTTCTGGCCATCATGGCAAGAAGCTGGAGGTGGAAATAAGTAGATAGACAGTTCATAAAGAATTGTTTTACTTCTCTTTGTCCTTCTGAGTTTTGCTTTGAAATCCAAATTCAAATACACCCAAAATTTCAATAGGAGATTTAGTTGAAAATCCAGGGTTTGGACTAGTCACAATCATCCAAAACTATCAAGTTTTGCATGGTTTAGGTCCCTGGGGTGACAACTCAGCTTTTGCAATCTTTCAACCTGATTTAGATTATTATTACTTGTATTCCAGTAGTTCCCAGAGGCCCCAATCAGTATCAGGGGCCCATTATGCTGGATGCTGTGAAAACACATAGTAAGAGACAATCCCTACCTCAAAGTGTTTACAATCTAATTTAACACTAGATGCAACAAGTGGGTGTAGCAACTACGCAACTGGAGATAATAGGTAAGGAGATAGAGGGTAACAGTGACAGGTCATTATATAGATCCAGTATGAACACACCTAGACGATTTTGAGTCATTTACACTTCATATAATATATTTATTTATTTAATATCAGAAATCACTGCCTCACCATTATCTGCTAGTAATTTCCCATAGCCCTCACACTAGAAAAGGATCTTGAAGAGGTATTTGAAGGAGAACAGAGTAGTAGCTTTATGGATTGGTCTGGAGAGTGAGTTCCATACGTAAGGAAGAATGCCTGAAGACTATGGATGGAGAAGTGGAGACAGGGGCCAATATGATAAGATACAATAATGGATAAGGACAGAGGTTGTAAAGGGCTTTGAAGGTGAAGGTGATAGCAAGAAGCTAGTATATGAGAAGTGGAGAAGATGGAGCCAGTGGAAGGACTTAAAATAAACATGGTGGCTGACCTAGTCAGAACAACAACTATGTAAATAATTATAGCAACAACATTTTAAATGGATCTGAGAGTGAAAAGGGGATTTCATGAAGACGAGAAAGGATAAGGTTTCACCGGTCAACACAGGAAGTGATTAAGGCCTGGATGAGAGCTTTAGGAATAGGGACTGAAAAAAAGGGCTGGATTTTGCCTTGGAGGAGGAAGACACAACCTGTAGGTGTGCTGCTGGGGAGGTGGGGGGGCGCAGAGGAAGAAGCTGATACCCAAGTTATGGGCATGAGTAAGAGGGAGAATGACTGTGTTGTTAACAATGATAGAGAAAGGGGAATGAGAAGGTTTTGGGAGGGAAGACAAGGAACTGGGTTGTGGCCATGATGAATTGAACTTGTCAGCAAGACATCCAAGAGGATGATTTAAATGAGACTTAGCTACCTGGTCTAGTTGACGTGTAGAGTCTTGCTCTCCACATGGAACATGCATGGAGAAAACACATTTGTTATATATGTAACCTGATGTTCATGAGTTCCCAAAGTGCTGATTGTTTCCTATTTTGGGCTCTCAGTTAAAAGTCTATGGTTATGGCAGGCACCATCAATTGGTGCTGTTGCACAGTCTCCTAAGTTATTTTTCTTAGAGTGAGAGCAAGTTTTGATGTTTGAGAAGACACGCTGTATTGTTAGTTTTATGTTATGCAAGGTTCTGCATCGAGGCTCCTCACTCTTCCCCGCTAACTGGACCTCTGAGAATTACATGGGCAGCATAGCGAGTCCCTGAGGTGGAATGGGAAAGAGGAAGAGAAGAAAAAGTTCCCTGAGTCACTCTTAGTTAGCTGTTGCTTGGAGAGGCAGAGGGAGAGTTAATGAAATATGAGCCTTTGAGGGTGGCAATGAAGGGGAGCATATATTTGGGGCGGGGGAGGGGGGTTATAGAAAGAATCACAGAAGACCACACAGAGAAAGAATACAAAAACACATAGCCTTTCAAAGCTACTGAGAAAGGTGAGATTCTAATATGGGGTGGAAAGAGAAAAATCAAGCTTGATATACAAGGGAACATCAATATTGATGGATTTTTAAAAACTCTCCAAGTTTAAAGACTGTTTTTAAAAGCATTTTAAAAAAATCTCTAAAGTGTTTTTTAAAACTATGATTCCTATTATTATTCCCCCTATCCATATATTACCATATCATTTAGCACAGAATAAAGACCCATCAATTTAATTACACAGCAAAAGACAGGTGCTTGTTGTTTTCTTTGATGATGATGCACTGTAACAATAAACAGGCCTGTTATTTTGAAATTAGCATATCGGTTATTTCTTTGATGATACAACACCTGTGGTTAGAGTGCATGTTAAACCTAAGAAAATACCTTCTGGAAACATCTCTACAGACCTAAGATTTCAAATTTAGAACAACAAAAGCTCCACTCCAATCTCCTATAATTAAGAAGAACAGCAATTAATTATTAAAAAAGGAACCAAAACATCACCATCAATCCTGCTGACAAGGGGTGCTGTTGGTTACAGTGGACAGAGACAATTATGCACATATCACAGGGCTACAGTCAACTTCTGAATTACAATTACTCCAAGAAATTCACTGCAGATATCACAAATGAATGTAACTGAAAAACATTATCAGAACTGGCTTAAATCATATATTGCACTACAATTAGTGGGGGAAAGCCAGGCACCAACCTGAAAAATTATACTCACCCAAGCACTTTTTATATGTCTCAAAACTCCGTAATTCTGGAAACCATGCCAAAAAAAAAAATTCTAATACTGCACTGGGCCATGGTACATTAAGTGAGAAAGTATCTGGGCTGATTGGAGGGATTTTTCAGGTGCTTAGCTCAAGAAATGCAGATTCTTTTTTCTTCAAGAGATTAATCACTGCAGTGTTGGTAATACTATAAGAGATGGTTAAACAGGACCTTGCAAGATGTACTGCAAATAGAACAAATTCCAACACACAGATTAATGTTCCATCACTTATGTGCTCTATTAGGCCACATCTGGAATATTGATGCATCCGATGAAGTGAGCTGTAGCTCACGAAAGCTTATGCTCTAATAAATTTGTTAGTCTCTAAGGTGCCACAAGTACTCCTTTTCTTTTTGCGAATACAGACTAACACGGCTGCTACTCTGAAATCTGGAATATTGTGTCCTGTTTTGGGGCACCCACTACAGAAGGGATGTGGACAAATTGGAGAGTCCAGTGGAGGGCAATAAAAATGATCAGGGGGCTGGGGCACATGATTTATGAGGAGAGGCTGAGGGAACTGGGCTTGTTTAGTCTGCAAAAGAGAAGAGTGAGGGGGGATTTGATAGCCTTCAACTACCTTAAGCGGGGTTCGAAAGAGGATGGAGCTCGGCTGTTCTCAGTGGTGGCAGATGACAGAACAAGGAGCAATGGTCTCATGTTGCTGTGGGGGAGATCTAGGTTGGATATTAGGAAACAATATTTCACTAGGAGGGTGGTGAAGCACTGAAATGGGTTACCTAGGGAGGTGGTGGAACCTCCATCCTTAGAGGTTTTTAAGACCCAGCTTGGCAAAGCCTTGGCTGGGACGATTTAGTTGGTGTTGGTCCTGCTTTGAGCAGGGGGTTGGACTAGATGACCTCATGAGGTCTCTTCCAACCCTAATCTTCTGTGATTCTATGGTATGGCTTCCATGGTATTGGCAGTGGGAAGAATTTGTTCACAAACTAATTGTTCACAAACTAATTCCATTATAGAATGCTCATGGAAAGAATAAGAAAAGGTCCTACGGAAAAAAGAAAACTGATAGGGAAAGGAGAATATAAATAAACTGGAGAAGATTAGTGAGTGGGTTAAACCAGTATCCTTGGATCCTGACACTGAACTGAGAAGGTGCCTAGATGCAGGACTGCATCTGAGTGCAGTGCACAACCAACTGGGGCGGGAGGCCCCCAGGATGGGGTCAGACTGTTTCCAATTGGAGGAAGATCAAGGACTCAAAAGTGGATAAAAGACATTGTCCATCAAGGGGACCAGAGAGGAAGTCATCTGTGCCTTTGTTAGCCTTAATTAAACCTTGGGTAAAATGAACAATGAGCAAAGGAGAATCTGCAAGTAGAGTAGAAGGGGAGGGAGAAAGAAATGTGGAGAATGAGATTAGAAGGGAAAGGGGAAAGGAACTAGCAGAGAGAAGAGAAATGAGCTGATTTCTCCTCCCTCTACTATTTCCTTCCCCTTTTCCTTCTAATCTCATTCCCCTCATTTTCATGAATATATATATCCTTACACAGAGTGGGAAAGAAACCCCCCTAATCTCAGTAAAAAAAACAGTAATAATTAGAATTTCTCAAGCCTAGTCCAACCCTTCCAGAGGATTCAAAGCATTTAACAAACATTTGATGATTAATATTCTTCTCCTGAGCTCCCATTGACAAGAATTGGAGAGTCACACATTTTAAGGAAGTAGACTACTGGAGCAAAGTTTTGCCGCATGGACTTGATATACCTTTGGTCATTCATGATTTCATATATCCATTCCTCCCTCTCCCCAACCCCATGCTAATCGAAATCTCCAAGCCAATCAGAACATGAGCCAGCAAAGAAGGAATCACTTAAGAACCACCAGTTACATTTGCAGGGAAGACTATAACTATCATCCAGTGCTAAAATATGGAGATACTGACAACTGAGAATTACAGAGAGATCATGCCAGTCCAATTCCAACAATCCATTTAGGTTACCATTTACTAATATTTCCTGTCCGATGACTTCCATTTGCAGTATAACTTGGGTTGTCAATTATAGTATGCTTCAACATAACAGGCCAGATTCCACTGAAATCAGTCACTCATTTATGCCAGTTGAAGATCTGGCCCATTATCATTCAGAAATCTCTCTCGCTCTCCTCTCCCCCTCAGCTGTATGTGTCAATGAACCCACAGACCCATAGAACTTACATTTCACTCTAGCACTAAATATTTTAGAATAGCAAACATAAAAAGAACAACCAGAACAGCCTAAAAGTGGAAAGGCCATGACAGTATTATCTGAACATCACTTAGCATCTCTGCTATAACCTCCTCCAGCCATGTTCCCCTTTTTCCAGAAAAAAAAAATCTATAATATGTAATGATTTAGAATTAATATATTTATTCCCTAGGTCCTTTAATGAATTCAAATACACCTAGGGAGTCTAACCAAGACATCTGTTCATGAATAGTAAGAATTATTACCAAGTCTTCATGGAGAAGGCAAGATGCCATATCTTCCCAAAGCATCTCCCAACTGAGAAATCAACTGTCTCATAGCTGAAGTTCCCTGTGTCAATGTTTTTCAGTATTGTGCCTTTTGGGGTTGCTACTAACAAGATCCCCCTCCCTAACTTATTACATCTCCCTGAAAGGAGGAAGAAGAACGCAGCAAATTTGACTATCCAACTAAATGTGCACACTACCTTTATCATATAAACTGGTGATGGCCTCAATTAATAATAATTACTGCTCCGAAGTTTCACAGATCCCTTTTTAATCATCTTTGGGCTTAACTGATTTACCCCCAAACTCCTCTGTCTGCCAAAAAATTAACATTTCATTAGACAAATCCTAACCTACTCCCTATTCTCCAATATCCAACCCATCTGGAAATATTATTCCTCATCAAATGTCAAGTTTGCACAATACAATGGAACACACTTATACATGTATATACAAAAGAAATAATGTGTACACATGTGTAGATATGTTTTATATTAAACATATTCCCACCCACCCCTCAACACTCTGCAAAAGATGTCGGTATCTTCACTTCATTTTACCTCATCTTCATTCTTCTCAATTCTTCTTTCTCCCCACTCCAAGCACCTGGCAGAGATTAATTTACCTCTACTGTCAGAAATGTAAACCATCAGCAGCCTGTTATATTGAAGAGGTTAAATGAAACTTTTGACAAGACTTGTGTTTAAAATCCATCTTTAGCTGATGACATGTCATCCACTAGAAGATGTGCAATCAGGATAGCAGACCTGAGAGTCTGAAAAGTCAGAGAATGTGAAGTTCTACTAGAGGATTTTTTGGTTTAATAAGTTGTAAAATATATTTTCTATTTATGGTCTTAACAGTGACTGTGTAAAAATGGCACCTTCCTACTCAAAAGATCTGCTCCCTGTGTGGATTTAGAGACATTTTTATTACTGTTCTCAGAAAAACTATGGAGCAGATCCTCAGCTAACTTAACCAGTATATGCAGATTTACATCAGTTGAGGATCTGGCTTATAGGGTTTTTCATTATTATTACTTTTTATTTATGTTAGCATTGAAGAACATATAGTCCTGGGAGAGAGGGAGATTAACACAGTCATGTGGCTGTTAGAACCAATTTTTTTAAAAAGCAAAACATTAGAATAATCTTTTCCTCTAAATTTTTTGAAAAGTTTTCACTAGCTCTAGTTTTGGAGCCATCAGCAGCAATGAGTCGCACACAGAGGCATATGTGGTTGCAAAAGAGGTAAGTGTCTTAATAATAATTGTATAGTCACAGATTACCTTCAGGTACAGTGAACACTACAGTATTATCTCTTTTGGTGGCTACCAGCATTGATGCTATTCTGGCCACATATCAATAGAACTTTTTACTAAATTCCCTTTGCAGCCTTGCTACCTTAAAGTATACATCTCAATTGCACTTTATATGTACCCTTATTACCATCACTTCTCAGACTGGAGCTAAAATTTCACTGTGTTGCAGAGAGATTCCACATTCCTGCCCAGTAGCATCTTTCACTTTGAAGCATATTGTAAGGCTGTTCACATTTAAAAGCATTGCTTGAAATTATACATTTATTTTGTTATGTTCAGTGCTTTTTTCACCCTGTAAGGACGTGTTTTGGTCTCCTCCATATCACTTTTATTTCCCATTAAATGTATTTGATTAAAATATATTATTAGGCCTATTATTCTCCAGTTTCTTTTGTTACCTGAGAAGGATTGATTAAATCAGCATGATGTCAACTGAACAGTGTTTAAGACTCAGTGTGACCACAGCTGATTTTTATAAAGGATTTTTCTTTCTCTGGATGCCAGAGGGGTGCAAGTTTATTTGGTTCAGTCATAAGTGCCTTTTCCATTAAGGAATTCTAAATCAAGAGACTAAACATGTCCCAGATTAGTTTTTCTGTCAATACTGTGTTAATTTTACCTGGCACTTCTGATTAACCAGAGAACTTTAGATTGCAACCGTGCCAGTATTAGGTGCTCCAAGGTAATTTTTACAGCTTTGTTGTAACTTGCAGCACAGTTACAATAATAATACCTTAATAATAATAATACCTTACATTTATACAGCACTTTTTATCCAGAGCTACCCCAAGGCGCTTCACTGACTATATATAGGCTTTACTTCACCCACCGCCGATTGCAGCCCACCTCGGGGTGGAACAGAACAGCCTTTCTGTTTTCATCTCTGTACACCAGCTTTTGGAAGGTGGAGGAAAAAGAAAAGGTATTTCCCCATGTAGTTTCAGGTGAAGGAATTAAGTATACAGAAGGCCAATATTCAAGATAGGTTTTAGCCAAGACATCACACCTCTGTTCTGGTCAAAATTTCTGTATGGTGTTGAATGAGCGTAAGTGGCCAGGGATATGTTTTTTATATAGAAAGACAGAATTGTGTACTCTCCTAAAGATGTTTCTACCTGCAGCAAATTCATGTGAAGTGAGAGTAGTGCCCAAAGTGCTGAATTTCATCACAATAACCTGTTCTAGAGGTAAGTGTGTGTATCTTTTCCATAATGACATCTTTTCCATAATGTTACTTCACACAAGGCATTTTCACATTCATACATGAGATTTTTATTCAGACACACACACACACACACAGGCTGACTCATTCACAGAGGTACTGCTGATATAGCCTTTGGTAGGTTGCAGGTTGCTACATGCAATGTACATTCAAGTTTGTCCTTACTCATGCAATTCTAAATTGTCCATGCATGTTCACAGAGATTTTCATGACCTTCACACTCGCACAAGATTGGGATTCATGTCATGTGCTTGCCTCTAGCGGGTATTAACTGTCAGATGCTAGGGAGCTTTCACCTGCTTCCAAGTACTCCCCAAAATATTTTCTTTCTGCATGCAAGCACCAGCTTTTGTGATGTTAGA
This sequence comes from Dermochelys coriacea, assembly GCF_009764565.3. Classification (NCBI taxonomy): domain Eukaryota; kingdom Metazoa; phylum Chordata; order Testudines; family Dermochelyidae; genus Dermochelys; species Dermochelys coriacea. The sequence goes on along the minus strand of NC_050074.1, from coordinate 9,770,460 downwards.
AGTAGGGTTTCCACATATGCTCTCTCCCTCCAATCAGAGCCTTTACAGGACTACTTCGTATCACGGCCAGAGCACATGCCTGCTAGCTGGCTCCTGACAGGAGTCTAAAACCCCCTTCTCTAAACTAATCAGCTGTTTAACAAGGTGTCTCCCTCCATTCCTGACTAGCATCCAGGACATACCTGCTGGCCCCTATTCCCACTTGCAAAGTTCCTGTCTACATAGGTATTTACATGGTCCTCATCACCATAATGTCATGCCCCCTTGTGCTCCTACCCCCCTACCCCACCCCATCCACGAAGTCTCAAATTTTCTGCAGTCTGAAACATCCCAGCATCTTTATGCATCAGGTCACACAAAAATTCAGGCATCGGACCTACAAGATCTCCATATTTTCTGGAAGTCTATCCCTGAGGACACAGGTCTGTGCAGTAGGTCAGTGAGGCTAGACAGAGATGGAGACCCAAGGCAAATAGCCCTTTACCCATGGCACATATGCTCTATGATTTAAATTACCTGAAACTGATGCTTTGCAATGTGTGCAACTTTATGAAACTTAGGGTCCATCTCCTGGCTATTAGGGTCCATCTCCAACACTAAGCAAGTCAGGGGGCCCAATTACAACACATGTAACTTTGTGCCTGGGAGAAAACAATGTGGTCCATTTGTAGGGGAGAGACTGGGACTCGGGTGGCGTGGATTCTGTTCCTGGCTCTACTTCTGTTGCAAATTGCTAGAGTTCTCTGTGCCTCTGTTTCTCCATACTTAGGTGGTCTTGTTGATGTAGATCATGAATTCTCTGGGGCATGGCTGACTTTGGGGCACTACAGACTGGTCAGCCTCACCTCAGTCCCTGGAAAAACCATGGAGCAGGTACTCAAGGAATCCATTTTGAAGCACTTGAAGGAGAGGAAGGTGATCAGGAACAGTCAACATGGATTCACCCAGGGAAAGTCATGCCTGACCAACCTGATTGCCTTCTGTGATGAGATAACTGGCTCTGTGGATATGGGGAAGGAGGTGGACGTGATATATCTTGACTTTAGCAAAGATTTTGATATGGTCTCCCACAGTATTCTTGCCAGCAAGTTAAAAAATTATGGATTGGATGAATGGACTATAAGGTGGATAGAAAGCTGGCTGGATTGTCAGGCTCAACGGGTAGTGATCAATGGCTCGATGTTTATTTGGTTGCCAATATCAAGTGGAGTGCCCTAAGAGTTGGTCCTGGGGCCAGTTTTGTTCAACATCTTCATTAATGATCTGGATGATGGCAGGGACAGCACCCTCAGTAAGTTTGCAGATGACACTAAGCTGGGGGGAGAGGTAGATGTGCTGGAAGGTAGAGATAGGGTCCAGAGTGACCTAGACAAATTGGAGGATTGGGCTAAAAGAAATCTGATGAGATTCAGCAAGGACAAGTGCGGAATTCTGCACTTAGGACGGAAGAATACCATGCACTGCTACAGGCTGGGGACCGACTGGCTAAGTGGCAGTTCAGCAGAAAAGGACGTGGGGATTACAGTGGATGAGAAGCTGGATATGAGTCAACAGTGTACCCTTGTTGCCAAGAAGGTTAACAGCATATTGGGCTGCATTAGTAGGAGCATTGCCAGCAGATCGAGGGAAGTGATTATTCCCCTCTATTCAGCACTCGTGAGGCCACACCTGGAGTACTGCATCCAGTTTTGGGACCCCACTACAGAAAGTATGTGGACAAATTGGAAAGAGTCCAGTGGAAGGCAATGAAAATAATGAGGGGACTGGGGCACATGACTTTCGAGGAGAGGCTGAAGGAACTGGGCTTGTTTAGTCTGCAGAAAAGAAGAGTGAGGGGTGATTTGATAGCAGCCTTGAACTACCTGAAGGGGGGTTCCAAAGAGGATGGAGCTAGGCTATCCTAAGTGGTGGCAGATGACAGAACAAGAAGCAATGGTCTCAAGTTGCAGTGGGGGAGATATTAGGAAACACTATTTCACTAGGAGGGTGCTGAAGCACTGGAATGGGTTACCTAGGGAGGTGGTGGAATCTCCATCTTTAGAGGTTTTTAAGGTCCAGCTTGACAAAGCCCTGGGTGGGATGATTTAGTTGGGGTTGGTCCTACTTTGAGCAGGGGGTTGGACTAGATGACCTCCTGTGGTCTCTTCCGACCCTAATCTTCTATGATTCTCTGATACAGTACCTAGCACAATGGGGTCCTGATTTTGGTTGGAGTCTCTAGGTACTTCAGTAATAAAAACAAGTAAATATTAGTAAATTAAAGAACATGGCGTAGATTCTGTCTACACTACAAATTATAACCATGCTGCAACTGGGTTCCCTGACTCTTTGGATTGTAGATAGACCCTAAGAAAATGGCAATGGGAAGGAAAGAGGGAATGCAGCGCCTATGTCTCTGATGTTTGTATCCTGTAATATACCACTTCCTCCCCCATCTACCCAAAGTGCTTGTTTAATTCTGTTTTAATATGTAGTTTTTAGCCTCTAATGCTGTCCCTGGGAGTTATGCTCTAGTTTGTTTCCTCAGAGTTTCTTTAGTGTCATCCTTTCTTAACTGTAGATATCTCCAGTAACTCAACTATGTACAACTGCAAGGATTACTGAATATCAAATGCAAGAGACAGCAAGATGAGCCGTCATGCCAAAACTGTTCAAGGAGAAATTGTTTAGCCTAAGCAGTTTGGTCCAAGTTTATCCCTTGTGCAACTCCAATGAAATAAATGGAGTTGCAACAAGGAGGAAATTGTCCTTTTATGTTTGCATTGAACCTGAGAATGACAAACTCAAGCTGTCATTTTCCACAGTGAAGACACATGCAATTAGATAACTTCAACAATATTACAGCTGAGAGACAAGGTGGGTGAAGTAATGTCTTTTTTACCTTTTTTATACCAATAAAAGATATTATCTTATGCACCTTGTCTCTCTAATATCCTCTAATACCAACACGGCTACAACACCATTGCATACAATATCATAGTTGATAGGAGTCTGCTAAAATTTCTCTAGTCATTATACCACTTGGAGTATAATCCCCATGTGATTGTTCTAACACTTAACCCATGAATGGCCTGGGAAAACAGAACCATAAGCAAGTATCTAACATGTCGCACTCAAAAATCTCACTCCAATTAGCCTCACCGCTAACAGTGTTTTTCTATCTATCACACAAGTGCTTTTTTCACTTTGGTGTCATTAAGAAAATGGTTAAGGGGTAGCCACTAGACAAAAGTTGCCTGCTGCTTGTGCCACAACACTACAAACATGTGGGGGCAATATATGTAAATGCTTTATAAATAATGACCCAGAAGTGACATAGGAATGTCAATGCTATTTTCAGATGTGGCCAGGCCTTTAAGATTAACTCTTAACGCAAAGCGGCATTGTGCTGGAAGGTAATTTTAAACTGGCACTGATTTGAGGTGCAATTTGAAATTCATGACAGCCTATGTAAATGTGCTTGTGACATGGAACAGACACACAGTATAGATGATGTGTGACATCTTAAGAGCATGTAGATTTTTTTTTATACAGTATCTTCCTTTTTGATATCGTGGTCCTATTCTGCTCTCAGGTTACACCCATGAAATTCAGAGTAATTCAGATGACTAAAGAGGTGTTACTCTGGATTACATCTTTGGCCTCTGTGGAGTTAATAATGTTCCCACTGTAAATGTAACAGAGGAAGGAAGTTTTAGGGGCCAAGGATGCTGATCATTCAGGTTCAGCAAGAGTGTTAGACAGTTCCATCACTTTACTTATCAGGGGTGGGAAATACGAAAGGGAAAAAAAGAGAGAAAATGGAATGAAAGGAGGAGGAGGAGTTGGGAGAACACAGGAGAAGGAAAAAAGTGAAGGGACATTAATGCCTGTTTATTTTTCTCATAACCACTTTCTTAATCCTCTTCCCTACCTCTTCCCACTCCCTTGTGTAAAATAAGAACTATCAGACACAAATGGGGACATGAGGATAATTTTGCTGCTCCTTTTTCAACGCACATTTATTCTTTAACTCCACAGGATCTTCCAAATATCAAGGGAAAATAGTAGTCAATAATAAGATGGGTTTAGATACTGCCATCCTCCTAAAAGAGATAGTGCGTTGACACTTTAAGAAAACTCCAAAGAGGTTAATCTGCAGTTAGTTATAGGAAAAGGCTCTCTCATGAGTGGGATAAATATGACTAACGTGCATTTACCAGACACAGTTAAAAAAACAAAAGTAGAAAAACATGTATCCCTTTCACATAATAGACCCATTATTATTTCTACATATTTTGGTATCATTTGCAAATTAGGAAAATCACAATGCTTATATTTTTTCAGTCATAGTTACAAACAGAAATTCTACCGTGTGAGTCAAAAACTGTCCCCTTGCCTCAGCTATATTATGTACAGTAGATAAATCTAATCTGGAACTTTTTTCCCTCCCTCCACATCTTTTAGCAATAAGAATATCTTTTGGATTAATTAGAGAAGTCTTTTCATTCATTAAAAGTCAATTGTTTTCAGTTCGTCCATTATGTATAATTGTTGTCTTTGACTCACACAGATGCTGGCTATTTTTCATGGTTAATTAAATCAACATTTCACCACTGTATTTAAATGTATGTAGCTCAGTTTTAACACCCTGTGTTTTATACCTAACCCTAAGTCCTTGAATACCCACCTTGTCTTTTTTGAACTAAGTGCATAATTCAGCAATTCCAGCAGAGGGCAGTCAAGCAAGAATTATCACTTCTTAAACCTAGAAACTATGATGTTGTTTCCTTTTGTTTTTCAAATCAAATTAATGTCTTAATGTTCTTTTTTTGACAAATGTAGCTTTGGCAGTCCAGAGCTGGACTACACACTTAGCTTACTATCTAAACCTGAATAGGAGTCCACTGTATTTCCAAGATAACAGACAAGGTATTTATAAAACACTTCTATATTAAGAACTAGAGCCACAGATTCAGTGTTAACAACTGATGTTTGTATAACCTTCCTGCCCTCTTTATTCCCCAATATAAATAGGTTTTATATAAATAAACCTTTAAATAAAAGGTTGAAACAAATTGACCCGTATAGCAGTTATCTCCAGATTTAAAAAAAGCTTACAGCAAATTTTTGCAACAAGAAAGGAATTGTCAATTAAACATGCTTTTTCTCCTGTTTGAATTTAAGTCCTGAATCCTGCAAACACTACTTTACATGAGTACCTTTACTCATGTGAATTGTCCTATTAATGTTACTTATGTGTGTAAGTCCCTGCAGGGATTGGGTCCCAAATAATTTTTTAAAATGCAAATAAAAGTGGATTTTAAAAACCTAGATTTTACCCAGCAGTATGGGAAATGTGTATAATATTTAGATGATATATTATTTTAATTTTCTCTTTGAGCAGATCGAAGGAAAACTCAGCCAATTTAGCCCCAAACCAGAAAATTATAGTGATAAGACTAAAAAGAAAAGGAGTACCCGTGGCACCTTAGAGACTAACAAATTTAGTGATAAGATTGGAAGGGTCTCTTTAATGAAGCGAATGTGAATTTTAAGCTTATGTGGGATAGACACTACACTGGACATTCTGCAATAGTTCCCCACCTCCAACTTACTTTACATTAAACAGATATTTGTCAACCTGGGTGTCTTTGCATGAAACATTAAAGGGGACTAATTTTTATAAAATGTTGAGAATCTACCCTCTGACTATCAGGCTTCTTTTATAATGTCTCAAGCTGAGCAACCAAAATCACTAGTTACCTCTGGAAATCATGACTTCTACAAGCAGCATGCTTAACTACATCCTCACCATGATTTGCAATTGTTCACCAATACCAAACACCAGTTGAGGGAGGATGGGTTGTCAGTTTTGTGAGCGGCGTAGAACATTTTTTCATATCTCTGAGGTCATGGATGCAATTCTAATCTCACTCACCAGCAGACTTTGAAGGAATTTACATCAGCATAAGTGAGATCAGAATCAGACCTGTGATAGCATCCTGATATTTAATTTTATTCAGTCTGGCCCCTGCCCATCCATTCTTGCAGTATTTCCACCAGTTCTGCATATACTCTTAATTTCACTGGAACACAGATATTGGATTTGTTCACAGCTCCCCAAGGGAATGAGTTTTTCTGGTGTCTGGGTTTATGGCTATCCTAGACTAGCAATCAGCTTTCTCCTTGAGGAAGGAGCAGCTTTTTCGTTCTACCAAGCAAGTTTCCTGGCTCCAAGTGAATTCTGCTTCATGGCACAAATGAGTGCCTCCTCCTTCTCCCAGGAAGACTTAACCTTAAATTCTGCTTTAAAGATCAAACTTTGTAGAATAACTACATTGAATTATAGAGTTAGAAAGCTGTTCTAAACTATGTGGGGACTCCCCCTAAACCCAGGGTCTTCTGGGCTGGTGAGATCCACTAGTTTATACGGTATGAAGAAGCCATAATATAACAGTCAGGCCCATGGTTTTGATTCAGGCCCATCCTTCTATATTAACTTTTTATAGAAACCTGTAAACAACATACAAAGGATGCTTTTATAGTAATGGTAATTATCAGTTCAAGGCTAGATTTTAAAACCTGCTCCTGAAGTGCTTGGAACATTAAACAATTATATATGACCACTTGAAACATTAGCTGTTCCACTTGAAACCATTGGCAGGACTTTAAGAACAGCCCTGGCAACCCTGTGGAAGTAACACCAAGGATGCTCCCTCTAGTCACAACCCCTTTATTTTATTTTTTTAAGCTGCCATGGCTGTGCCTCAAAATTAAAGTTTCTACCTATGATTAAAGAAAACCCCAGCACTAACCTGTGTATGTTTTTCTTTTTAACCTTCAGCTGAGGCTTTCCATTTCCTTCTTGACTGTTCTGCTTGCGTTTGCTTTCCCCCATGCTTCTTTCTAAATGGAGCTGCTCTTGTATAATGCTCAGCTGGGGTGCTGCCTTCCTACCCTCACAGGACTCAGACAGATTTGCACATCAAGGCAGCTAATTGACACCAGGTTAAATAGATTTCCTAATCAGGACTACAAACTCTTTGATAGACCAACCCCCACACACATTTGTTTTATTTATTTTTTAAAAATAATAATCTTTCTGTACAGAGAGGGAAAGGGGAGTTCAATGACAGAGACCACTCAATGATGCGAGTCAAGGGGACAGGCGGTTTTTCCTCACATTTAGTAGGTAGATCTTTTCTTCCAGAGGACTAACAATGTTTATGGGTTTTTTTTTTTAAATTACACTGTCTAGAAGCCCTGACCGAGATCAGGAACCCACTACACTGAGCACTGTACAAATACATGGTTCCTGACCTGAAGAGACTACATTCTAACTAGAAGAGACACACAGAGGGTGGGAGGAAGGAACAGTTATTATCCCCTGGGACAGCTAGGGAGCTGAAGCACAGAGAGAGTAGGGGCTAGATTCACAATAGGGGACTTGGGCTGAACAGATTTTGACTTTTGAGATAGGAAAACATTTCAATATCTTAAAAATTCTTCTAGGATGGGAGAACCATTTCCTACCTCTCTAATAGGCATTTGCTGCGGAGAAAGATGTTTTGTTGTTTATGTCAGAAATGCTCCTAACCATGGGAAGAAGACAGCCAAGCAACAGGTATTTGCAGAGAGAATAATAGTAAGGAACCAAGCCCAGTGAAAGGTAATGTGCAACCAGGTCTGTAAAGAAAAGCACACAGGACTATGTTTAAAAAATAAGTGAGAGAGAAAAAGCAGAGTCTGGAAGACATGAATGCCTGAGGAAATGTACATTGGAGGAATCTGTGAGTAAACAGGCGTATGACTGCCAGAGAGAACATACACAGAGAATTTCACAATTTTCAAATCATGCATCTTTGTGTTCTTAAAATAATAAATTAGAAAGATTCCTAGATTTACACGTGGGGAAACACTCAGTGCTACTGATTGTTCAGACAATGGCCTCTCTCCTACAAGCTCACTCACACAAACGGACCTCTGTGTCTGCACAGAACCCAATGGAAATCTTACCAGTCATTTCAATGGGAACAAAATTAAGCCAATTATAAGGGCTTTGGAAAATCCCACCCTAAAAGTCCCATGAGGGAAAACGATAAGGCCTACTGCTGTTGAGACTTATACAAAGGTAAGGACATTAATTATCATGCACCCTGTAGCCTATTTTAAGACGGCCGTTAACTTGCAAGAGTTAAAATGGCAAAACAGTGTAAAAATATTTTATTATATTCAGTGATATGAGCTATGAGCAAGAGACAAAGACGCATTTGAAAGTGGCTCACAGTCATTTATATACCTCCTGCCTCCATGCTAGCCATTTTTACTTGCAATAACCATGCATCAGTACCTTCGTTGCATTACCTTATAACTCCTTTTCTCTTTTATGGTCCTTTGTGGACACATTTTCACCTGCTTAAATCTCTACATACCTACAAGGAAAAATATGTGACAGATACACATGAGTACTCTGCACTGTAATAAATATAACAGAGACACACAAATGTCATCACAGCTCTCAAACAAAGTTTTACTAGCTCCTTCTACAAAGACACATGTGGCTTCCTGGAAATGCATTAGGCAAACTGAGAAAGCTTCTAGATCCAAAGCTTGTTTTTTATCCAAGTTACTCAGACTGTGATAACCTTATTCAAAGCATTGTCCCTCCCTTCATTTGGCTGTATGGTGTTATGCTGGTTATTTCCCTAAGGAGATATAAAACCCAGTTTGCTTCTTTTGAAAATGCGAGAGAGCTTAATTTTCTCACTGCAACTCTGGAATTGAACCATTGTTCTTAGAAGGCTGCCAAAAAGGTTGTCCATTCTTCTAGCGTTTAAAGTGCTTGCCGAGCCACCTGATAGCAGCTTTATCAGCAGAACGAAGGGTCCTATAAAATCTAGTCTGTTAATACTTGTCGACAACATGCGCCATTGACTTATGGAGGCCACATTGACAAGTGGGTCGTTGTGCAGACCCCATGTTTAGAAGTCGGATGTGCATATTCCTTGGCCAGTTTGGAACCTGTTCAGAAGAGTACAAAAGTGAGGTGGCAGGTCAAATCCTGGCGGTTGAATGGTCGGATCAGTGACAAGGAAATCCTGCCAAACATCTTCAGCCTATCACTCACTGCACCACAGGGTTGGTGCTGACAGATTCCGATCTGGCAGCTGAGGCCACAATGGATGTCTTGAGAGAAGGCATGCTCTGAGGTGACTTAAAATGCCCATGTACAATGGGAACCCTGGATTGGCAAGTAGTTTTTCCACCACTCTGGCTGTAGACTCTGAACAATGAATGTATGGAGGGGCTATGTTGCTCAAAACTGGTAGCCAGGGGATAGCAGGGGGGCACAGGGTGCCTGTGCTGATAGGCATTGTTGAATTCAATTTGACATTGACCAATTTAGAGTGAGGTGAATGACACCACATAGGGGTACAGTATTCCGCTGAGGAATAGCACAACGCCAGATGTGTGCAGGCATCCAAGAGTTGTCCATGAATCATGATTACAGATATCACAAGTCTTATGCCATTCACAACACCTGCACTGGTAAGCAAAATAGATTAGGGAAAAGTTGAAACTAGCTCCTAGAATGCCAGACAGCTGCAGCGGCACAGGAGCTAGCAAACAGAGCTCTAAACAGGGGAGTTTGAGTGGGAGTTTGGATTGTGGAGCTTGTTCGGGGTTTGCTTTTGCTGGGGGAGGGTGGTCTTCTTGGTGTGGCTTGTGTTTCCCAGATTAACAGGATTTAGGTGGGAAGGAGATGACAGATACAGAGGCAGCTGTGGGAGTGACTCCGGCAGTGAAAGACACATTGAGGATGACTGGATGTGGAAGCTGTGGTATGTACATGATCCTGGAGGGGGGGAACCGGTAAGAGTTTTGTCTGCATGAAATGCCGTCTGATAGAGCTGATGGAGGAAAAGATCCGAGGTTTGGAGATGCAGGTGGAAAGTCTGGTTGAGTTTAGGAAGGGGTTTGAGCAGATGATGGAGCAAAGATATGAGGTATCTGAAGGGAAAAGCTCAGACTCGCAGATGGAAGCAGGGCTGGGGAATTTTGAGGGGAGACTGGATGAGGAAAGTGGTCAGTGGAAACATGTGACTCAAAGAACCAGGCAGAGAAAAAGACGGGCTAGTGAAGGAGAAATAGAGCTTAGGAACAGGTTTGCAGAGTTGGAAAATGAAGAAGGGGCTCAGCAGGTAGTCGCTGAAGGTGGAAAGGTAAGGAAGAAGAGAAGAGAGGCTAGCCCTATAGAAAAAGGGGAAGAGTCAAGGGAGACTACACCAAATATGAGCCCCAGGAGGATACAGGATGGGTTGAAGAGGATTGTAAGGGAAAATAGGAATGGAAAGAACTTGCAGCCAGAGGGAACAGGGGAGAGACTGGAGAATAGCACTGTCACCAGGAAAAGGCAGGTCTATGTGATCGGGGACTCTTTATTGAGAAGAATAGACAGGCCTGTAACTAGAGCTGATCCTGAGAATAGAAGGGTGTGCTGTCTTCCGGGTGCTAAGATACGGGATGTAGACCTGAGGTTGAAAAGGATCCTCAAGGGAGCGGGAAAGAATCCCCTAGTTATCCTTCATGTGGGAACAAATGATACGGCTAGATTCTCGCTGGAAAGTATTAAGGGAGACTATGCTAGGCTGGGGAAGACGCTTAAGGAAATTGAGGCTCAGGTGATCTTTAGCGGGATCCTTCCTGTTCCTAGAGAAGGGCAACAGAGGTCTGACAAGATTATGACTGTCAACAGATGGCTTAGGCAGTGGTGCTATAAGGAGGGCTTTGGGATGTATGGCCACTGGGAGGCATTCACGGACAGAGGTCAGTTCTCTCGGGATGGACTTCATCTGAGTAGGGAAGGAAATAGACTTCTAGGATCGAGGCTGGCACAACTGATAAAGAGAGCTTTAAACTAGGAATTTGGGGGAGATGGATGGGAGATGTCCAGAAAATCTCCACGCCAGATTTTAGCATTGAGAGGGAAGAAGATGAAGTAAGAAAGGATACAGCCATGGGTAGGAGAATGTATATAAGGAGCGAGGGCGGTGTGGATACTAGTCTAATAGGTTATACTGGCTGTAGAATGACTGTGCCTAATAGGGTACAAAATGTGAGCGAGGCCAAACAGCAAAAATTAAGATGTTTGTACACCAATGCGAGGAGTCTAGGTAACAAAATGGAGGAACTAGAGCTACTGGTGCAGGAAGTGAAACCAGATATTATAGGGATAACAGAAACATGGTGGAATAGTAGTCATGACTGGACTACAGGTATTGAAGGGTATGTGCTGTTTAGGAAAGACAGAAACAAAGGTAAAGGGGGTGGAGTAGCATTGTATATCAACGATGAGTTAGAATGTAAAGAAATAAGAAGCGATGCAATGGATAAGACAGAGTCCGTCTGGGCAAAAATTACATTGGGGAAGAAAACTAGTAAAGCCTCTCCTACGATAGTGCTTGGGGTGTGCTATAGACCTCCGGGATCTAATTTGGATATGGATAGAACCCTTTTTAATGTCTTTAATCAAGTAAATACTAATGGAAACTGCGTGATCATGGGAGACTTTAACTTCCCAGATATAGACTGGAGGACCAGTGCTAGTAATAATAATAGGGCTCAGATTTTCCTAGATGCGATAGCTGATAGATTCCTTCATTAAGTAGTTGCTGAACCGACTAGAGGGGATGCCATTTTAGATTTAATTTTGGTGAGTAGCGAGGACCTCATAGAAGAAATGGTTGTAGGGGACAATCTTGGCTCAAGTGATCATGAGCTAATTCAGTTCAAACTAAATGGAAGGATTAACAAAAATAAATCTGCAACTAGGGTTTTTGATTTCAAAAGGGCTGACTTTCAAAAATTAAGGAAATTAGTTAGGGAAGTGGATTGGACTGAAGAACTTATGGATCTAAAGGTAGAGGAGGCCTGGGATTACTTTAAATCAAAACTGCAGAAGCTATCGGAAGCCTGTATCCCAAGAAAGGGGAAAAAATTCATAGGAAGGAGTTGTAGACCAAGCTGGATGAGCAAGCATCTTAGAGAGGTGATTATGAAGAAGCAGAAAGCATACAGGGAGTGGAAGATGGGAGGGATCAGCAAGGAAAGCTACCTAATTGAGGTCAGAAGATGTAGGGATAAAGTGAGAGAGGCTAAAAGTCGAGTAGAGTTGGACCTTGCAAAGGGAATTAAAACCAATAGTAAAAGGTTCTATAGCCATATAAATAAGAGGAAAACTAAGAAGGAAGAAGTGGGGCCGCTTAACACTGAGGATGGAGCGGAGGTTAAAGATAATCTAGGCATGGCCCAATATCTAAACAAATACTTTGCCTCAGTCTTTAATAAGGCTAAAGAGGATCTTGGGGATAATGGTAGCATGACAAATGGGAAGGAGGATATAGAGGTAGATATTACCATATCAGAGGTAGAAGCAAAACTGAAACAGCTTAATGGGACTAAATCGGGGGGCCCAGATAATCTTCATCCAAGAATATTAAAGGAATTGGCACCTGAAATTGCAAGCCCATTAGCAAGAATTTTTAATGAATCTGTAAACTCAGGAATAGTACCGAATGATTGGAGAATTGCTAATATAGTTCCTATTTTTAAGAAAGGAAAAAAAAGTGATCCGGGTAACTACAGGCCAGTTAGTTTGACATCTGTAGTATGCAAGGTCCTGGAAAAAATTTTGAAGGAGAAATTAGTTAAGGACATTGAAGTCAATGGTAAATGGGACAAAATACAACATGGTTTTACTAAAGGTAGATCGTGCCAAACCAATCTAATCTCCTTTTTTGAAAAAGTAACAGATTTTTTAGATAAAGGAAATGCAGTGGATCTAATTTACCTAGATTTCAGTAAGGCATTTGATACCGTGCCACATGGGGAATTATTAGTTAAATTGGAGAAGATGGGGATCAATATGAACATCAGAAGGTGGATAAGGAATTGGTTAAAGGGGAGACTGCAACGGGTCCTACTGAAAGGCGAACTGTCAGGTTGGAGGGAGGTTACCAGTGGAGTTCCTCAGGGATCGGTTTTGGGACCAATCTTATTTAATCTTTTTGTTACTGACCTTGGCACAAAAAGTGGGAGTGTGCTAATAAAGTTTGCAGATGATACAAAGCTGGGAGGTATTGCCAATTCGGAGAAGGATCGGGATATTATACAGGAGGATCTGGATGACCTTGTAAACTGGAGTAATAGTAATAGGATGAAATTTAATAGAGAAATTTAAAAGGTTATGCATTTAGGGATTAATAACAAGAATTTTAGTTATAAGTTGGGGACGCATCAATTAGAAGTAACGGAAGAGGAGAAGGACCTTGGAGTATTGGTTGATCATAGGATGACTATGAGCTGCCAATGTGATATGGCTGTGAAAAAAGCTAATGCGGTTTTGGGATGCATCAGGAGAGGCATTTCCAGTAGGGATAAGGAGGTTTTAGTACCGTTATACAAGGCACTGGTGAGACCTCACCTAGAATACTGTGTGCAGTTCTGGTCTCCCATGTTTAAAAAGGATGAATTCAAACTGGAGCAGGTACAGAGAAGGGCTACTAGGATGATCCGAGGAATGGAAAACTTGTCTTATGAAAGGAGACTTAAGGAGCTGGGCTTGTTTAGCCTAACTAAAAGAAGGTTGAGGGGAGATATGATTGCTCTCTATAAATATATCAGAGGGATAAATACAGGAGAGGGAGAGGAATTATTTAAGCTCAGCACCAATGTGGACACAAGAACAAATGGGTATAAACTGGCCACCAGGAAGTTTAGACTTGAAATCAGACGAAGGTTTTTAACCATCAGAGGAGTGAAGTTTTGGAATAACCTTCCAAGGGAAGCAGTGGGGGCAAAAGATCTATCTGGTTTTAAGATTCTACTCGATAAGTTTATGGAGGAGATGGTATGATGGGATAATGGGATTTTGGTAAGTAATTGATCTTTAAATATTCAGGGTAAATAGGCCAAATCCCCTGAGATGGGATATTAGATGGATGGGATCTGATTTACTATAGAAAACTCTTTCCTGGGTATCTGGCTGGTGAATCTTGCCCATGTGCTCAGGGTTTGGCTGATTGCCATGTTTGGGGTCGGGAGGGAGTTTTCCTCCAGGGCAGATTGGAGAGGCCCTGGAGGTTTTTTTGCCTTCCTTTGTAGCATGGGGCATGGTTGACTGGACGGAGGCTTCTCTGCTCCCTCAAAGTTTTGAACCATGATTTGAGGACTTCAATAGCTCAGACATGGGTGAGGTTTTTCATAGGAGTGGGTGGGTGACATTCTGTGGCCTGCGCTGTGCAGGAGGTCGGACTAGATGATCAGAGTGGTCCCTTCTGACCTTAGTATCTATGAATCTATGAATCTATGAATGCATATCAAATTTGGCTGAATCGGAGAAATTTTGCTTGTCACTGAATCACTTTAACTAGTTTAACTAATTTGTTAGTCTCTAAGGTGCCACAAGTACTGCTTTACTTTAACTAGTGTTAGTCTTGACTCAAACCAGAACAAAAACTCTTTTGGTTGAATTACAATGGAAATCTATCTTCTCCTGGGACTCTGTATCCAGCTGGTGGAAATACTGTGAAAATGGACATAGTACATCAACAGGAAGTACAGATGCCTCAGCTAATGTATATACTAGAAATGTGGCAGGGGATCCCATCAGCACTCATTTCTCTCTGAAGCAAAATAGTTAATGTTGACATATATATTATTAAACTTTAGAGTAAATGCTCCACTGAGATGGATGGGGAAGTTCCTGAAGCTGTTTCAATCACTCCAAGGGTAACAAATACTACAGTGGAAGGCTTGGTTCTCTGCCTCTGCAATCCTCTCTTGTTCATGTGTCAGGGTTCCAGTTGGCCACCCCCAGGGGTCAGAAAGGGATTTTCCTCCCCTTAGTGTATTCTGGAATTTTATTTATTTTTTATCCCTTTCCTCTGAAGCATCAGGGTGACCACGGCTGGAGATAGGACACAGAATGGCGGGAGCCAGGGTTCTGAGGAGGCACTGAGCATTCTCTCACGTGCTTGGCTGGCTGCTTCTTGCTCACATGTTCAGGGTCTAACTGATTGTCATATATGGAGTTGGGAAGGAATTTCCTTTGGGTCCAAGTGGCATTGGCCTTGTGGGGGTTTCACCTTCCTCTGCAGTGTATAGGCACGGGTTACTTGCCAGGATTATATGGGTATGTCTCACTTAATCATTTCTCTGCCATTGTAGAAGTCTCTGGCACTGCAGCATCTTTGTCCATCCTATTTTCTCCCACTTGCACATAATTGTCTCATCTCCTGTGGGCTGTATCAACATTGGTTTAATTTCAGTTGTTGGGTTTAGTGTAAGAATGCTGGGTCGTTCTGGTGGCCTGTGGTATATATGCAGTCAGAGTAGATGTGGTCGTCCCTTCTGGTCTTTAATTCTTTGGCCCTGATCCTCCAATCAGGCAGATCCTTGTATCCATGTGTAGTCCAATGAAGACAATGGGGATCCACATGGGTGGAAGGGGCTGCCTGAATGTATCTGACTGTAGGATTAAGGCAGCTAGATGGCTGCCAGTAGTTTCTTGTTGTCTGCTGTTTTAGCATGTCCTTAAGAGCATGCTTCAAGGCTTATATATTGTTTTGGGCTTTCCCCAAGTGATTGAAAGGAAAATAATGTTCTGGGTGGATATTATTTTTATTTGTATTACAGTAATGGCAAAAGGCTCCAATCGTTGTTCAATGCTTGGCATTGTATAAACACTTATTACACAGACAGTGACTGCCCCAAAGAGCTTACAAAAGAGATAAGAAGGTTACAACAGAAGAAAATAAGTGGATGAAACAAATTCAGAGTAAAGAGGCAGAGGACAAACTAACAGTAATTCCAACATGTTAGGGTAATGAATTATAGTCACTGCTTACCTCTTGCCCAATCACTGATCCTACCTTTATTTTGCATGTTTTTTTAACAACAACAACAACAACAAAAGAGTAAGACACCTAGATTATTTTCTAGATGCCTTGGAGAAATCAAAACATCTACAATGTGTGGGGCAGTTTGATTTCCAGTTATGAAATGTGCATTTGGCTCTGAGCGCCTTGGAGTCTGAGTAAAGGTTAAAAATTCATAAATAATATTATTCCTGCAACTTTTGCAAAAATCTTTGAAAGATGAATTTAGCAATATGTGGCTTTTACTGGTATTACATTAAACAGCAGGATTTCCATATGGCGTGAATCTGCTGGATTGTATTGAAAATGGGGACTTTGTTCCAAATTTCTATGCCATTCTGTCAGTGTGTCATGAGCTACCCACAAGCCTTTGCTCCAAATGAATGTGCCAAGTAAAATAATCTTGAGTTTGCCTTCCAAAGGGACAATACTGGTACTGAGGTTTGAAATTTCCTAGCCCCCGACTCCTGGAAACATAGAGATTTGCAGCAAGTTCTTTTATCAACAAAGAGTTAAATGAAAATGTGTCATTTTCATACTAATAATGTGTTTTATATTGAAATTTGTTCTTCACATCTTTTCTTTTTAGTATAAGTGTTGGTGTGTATGAGTGATATGAGGATAAGTTTGCTAGGGCAATTACCCATTATTGTTGAGTAGCTGAGTAGTCCCTTGAGCAAACTCATGCATAATTTGTTTGTGCATAAGATATAGCAGAGCTGAGGCTGCAGTATCTTACATGCTGCAGCTTATGGGAAAATGTAAGTTTTTTTCTCACTATTATGCATTTCTTCCCCTATTGTTTGAACTCAGACCATCCTTCTTGCCCCCTTTATTCTGCACCCCACCATGGAGCAGGATTTTCATAATAAGCAGGTGAAGGTCAAAAATACATTATACGGAGTGGGGGGGTGAAAACAGTGAATTTCTCCTACAAGATACATTACAATATTCATGTCCAAAATCATCAACAGAGCCCTTAAAATAAGTCCTACTCTCATTCATTCATGGTGTCTCATCCTATCTGCATATCCGTGTTATCTAAGGAAAGCACTTTTGTCTGCAAAGGTGAGGTTACCTTTCTCAACACAAGTGTGGAATGGTCTTGGATTAGACAGGATTGGTCTGATATATAATCATTATGCAAAAAGAAAAGGAGTACTTGTGGCACCTTAGAGACTAACAAATTTATTAGAGCATAAGCTTTCGTGAGCTACAGCTCACTTCATCGGATGCATTTGGTGGAAAAAATTTGGTTTTTTTTTCCACCAAATGCATCCGATGAAGTGAGCTGTAGCTCACGAAAGCTTATGCTCTAATAAATTTGTTAGTCTCTAAGGTGCCACAAGTACTCCTTTTCTTTTTGCGAATACAGACTAACACGGCTGCTACTCTGAAACCTGTGATAATCATTATGTAAAATGATTTTTTTAAACTCTGACCTTTTGCTTTTTGACATTGCTACCCTTCCCTTACAAGCGGTGAGTTCTCTTTTCAGCTGTCCTTTGTTCAGATTCCCCCTGAAGAAGAATCCTGTACAGACAGCAGAAATTGCCCATTTGAAATCTTGGATACCTTCTGTGAGCGGGGTGAATCACTATGGCTGTGTGTCCATCACGTGGACCTAAGGTTGGGATTACTGAGGCCAGAGTCACCATCCTATACCTGTGAATGAAGGTGTTCAGCTATCTCTGGTCCAGAATAGGGAGCTAGCCCCCTTTCTTTTTGGGAATAAGAGAATATGAGTAAAATCCCTTTCCTCAAGTCATGATCTTGAGGTACTTCTTTCACTGGTCTGAAATTTAGAAGTGATTGCAACTTCTGACATAGCATGCACAAGTTGAAATTCAGTGATTAGCAACTCAAAGTCCTCCCTATTGTCTTGGGGAGTTGCAATTCAAATAATCCTATTTTGCCAACAGGGCCTGTTAACTGGTGATTCTTATTTGGAGCCTTGATGTAGAATAAATGTTTTCATCAAAATAAATCAATGTCAGGAACTGGGAAGTGGGTGGTTTGACTTAGTGGTTAGAGCCAGAGGCCAGCCCAGTGGTCAGATTCAGAGTCAGGAACTGGGCAAATGAACAGGGCTGGAACAAGACAGGAACCAGACTGGGAACAAGGCAGGCAAAGGAGAGACCTCAGCTGTAAGCATAACTGTTGAGCAACTGGCGACCTGCCACTGCAGATGAGCTTAAATACGGGCCTGTTGGCGCCTGGTAGCCAATCGGGCAGGCTGGCCAATCAGACGATTCTGTCACAGCCCTGCTGGGCTCATTAACTGGCCTGTGGGCTGGGCTTCCTAGCCCCAGGCCCTGCTGAGGAACTCAAGCCCATAATTCCTGACAACCTAGTTTTATGGGTTCCTTGTCTTTTGGTGTCGCTTTGTGTTTGCTCTGTCTTGATCTCTCATTCGCCTCAGAGACCACTAAAGACCTGGGTGTGGGATGCAAATAAAAATTGTTTGAAGCCCTGGAAGGCACTTGGTAGCAATGGCCTGCTCTCTTTGAGTTTGGTGCCAGAAAAGCAAGCATCTGCCAAAGCAACTTTTCCAGCTCTAAAAGCCCCTTGCTGACGGTCACTGCAAAAAATCCTGTTCTGGATGTGTGCAGGATGTCCAGGAACCTGAGAGATTTTTCCTGGATCACCTTGACTGGAGTCTCCAGTATGTCAGCCATTTCATGTAACAAGTCCTGGAACATCTCGTATCCTCTGGGCTCTAGATAGATGATGCAGGAACCACAGCCTCACCTGGAGATGATGATAATGATATGTGAGCCAGGATAGATTGTCTTCTGCTTGTGACAACTCATCAGAGCCATGACCAATCTGTTCAGCTGGCAGTAGAGCAGCGCAGTTCCAGCTGCAATCTGGGAGTGCCCTCACAGTGTGCTGTCTTTGGTACCACAGGTATGCTTGATAGCAGTGCAGGAATAGCAGTCTATACTGTAGAATTCACCTTCACTACTGCTAATCGTGGGGAGTCCAATAGGTCTTTTAATGCCAGATAGGACTCTGGTACCAAATACATTAGTGCCAAAAAACAGATGAGTAGGTGGCATAGATACCGAACAGGAGTACTGAGAGGCCAGTACTACAGAATTTATGCAGTACTGAGGGATCTGGTCTAGAGACATAGTGACTGGTGCCTGACTGGGTACCAGAGGGATCTTTATGCTACCCTTTTCATTTGAGGCTCTACAGGATTTATGGCTCCTCGAGGAAGGACCTGGTAAAGGAGACCTAGTTCTCTTCCCTCTGGTGACTCAGTAGGATGGTCTTTAGGATCAGGTACTTCATCTCCATTCACAGAGGAGCCAGCAGGAGAACTTTTAGATGACAAGTGCTCAGACTTTTCTGTCTCAGGTATCCCAGAGTCTAATGAGAGATGCATTGATTTCTCCAGAAGGAACATTTTCAACCAGACTCCCTAGCTCTCTGGGTTCTTTGAGATAAAGATTTACAGATGGCACATCTCTCAGTAATGTGCTCCTCACCCAGACACAGCACACATCTGGGATGCCCATCATTGAGAAGCATTAAAGTCTTGCATGAAGGGCAATTTTAAAGCCTGTAGACTTATGTTCAGTCATAATGACTGATCCTGGTACTGGTGCTAAAACTCAGGGAAAATAAACAAGTACATTTCCTTCTAAATGAAGAAAGGAAATGCTATCAAAAATCTCTATCACTAAACCTAATGACTAACTGCTAACTACCTACCTATCGACAAAGAATAGACCACACCTTGAGCAAAGACACTGCAAGTTCCAACTCATAGGACTGGGCAGTGAGAAGGGACAAAAGAATCTGAGCCAAAGTACACTGGGCACATGCGCACCAATGGAATATATATATACACCTAGACAAGTCCTTGAAGAAGAACCAAATTGTTATACAATATGAAGAAACAATTTGGTTATAGTTAGTATTAAAGGATTGATCCTGCACTATTGAAGTCAATGGGAAATTTTATAAGTGATGACAATGGAAGCTGGGCTAGGCCTTAGAGCTTGTTAGACATATGCTAGGAAAATACTCATTTAAAATGCTGTATATTAGTATTTATTTGCTAGTTGTCTTCACTATATATAAGAAAGAATATAAGAAAGCATTTGACTATATACTTAGGAGGATGGATACCTTTAGCCTATCAGATAATTATAGAATAGAGGTTATTATGCATTGCAAAAAGAAAAGACTCTGTAAAAACACAATAAAATTAAGATATAGTTCCTACTGCTTAGCTCAAAATCCTTTCCAGTAATTTAGAATAACAATATAGCTTTTACACCAAATTTCTGTAACCACAAGAGGTAAAAGAAGCAATGATTCTAGCCACTTGCAATGAGGAACCACTATTGGAGAAAATAGAATTTTAATGGGGCATAGAAGTTGTTTGGGTAACAATGGTTGAGTCCTTTTGGCTCTATTTTTCCTGAGAAAAAACACAGGCTAAACTATATAATGGCATAGCTGAATATGGAAAATTCCTCTGCTAAAAATATCCTGTGTAAAATTGTATGCAAATTAACATCTGGGTTTTTCAGCCATAAGGTGTGAAAAGCTAAAGGAGCTCTTGTACTGGCCGGTTTTGTATTTTTTTTGTTTTGTTTTGTAAGCAAAAAACTCATAAGAACAAACAGGACACTTGGGATTCACTTGGAAAATATGGCTTGCAGTTAAGTCCTTGATCAATCAGTCCAGTGAAAGGAGTAGTAAAGTTAATTAGATACTAAGAGTGCTGCTCTGGAAAACTTTGAGAGTGGATAGTGTAAATCATCAATATGTCTCAACTCTAATTTCCATTAATTATTAAGAATTTCTAGGCAAGCTAAGCTGATATTCTTGGATGCATACCTAAAAATTGTCCACCTATTAAAAAAAATAAAATTATAAGATAGGTTAGGCGGCCCAATGAGTTCCTTTAAAGGTCCCAGCCACATCTCACTGATGTCAAATGAAAAATTCCCATAGTCTTCAGTGGGGTTTAGGGCAGGTCCAAAAAAGACAAAAGGAAGGGGAGAGAGAGGAATGAAGGAGAAGGGAGACATTCTGCAGGAATTGGTTGGTTTGTTTTGGGTGAATGGAAAGGCAAGGGTGAAGCTTTTTTCCAGCTTGGATTTTTATGTTAGAAATTTAGGTCTTGTTTACCCTGTTTTTTCCTGATTCTATGGACAAGTGAAGAACAGAATGGATTCTGACACAAGAGATGCCATACAAATGAAAACAGCTTGAGAGCTTGATCCAGAGTCCATGAAAGTCAATGGGATTTTTTCCACTGACTTCAACGTTTTTCAGATTGGGACCTAAGTAACAGAGGAACCTATTTAGTCTGACTGTTTAAAACCCTTTGGCTTGGGCTAATTGTTTTAAGTCCTGTGTAATTCCAATTTCCCAATAAACAATTGGGAGAAGAGCTGTTTCTGTATTATTTTTTTTTGTTAGATTCAAGATTTCCAGCTCTTCCAGTTAAGGCTAAGAAAAGTTCCACAACCCATGAGACTTCAAAAGAGTGCTACACTAAAACTATGCAGCACCAATTAGACATTCCTGATTTTCCTAAGGTAAATTACAAGCAGCAAAAACAAACAAACAAACCCCCTACAGGCTCTGTACATTATAAAGAGGCAGTGGAGATGGCCAAAGGTCATTTTTTGTTTCCTTTGCAGGCCATCTTTCAACCTAGTTCATGGTGCGATCTCCTTTAGTTTTAAATAATTCTTAAGCTTCTTCTTTTGGTAGAAACGAAGAAAACCATAAAGACCAGCTGTCTAAATGTTTGAGGGAAAAGAGAGAGAATGGCAGACTATAGATTTGTATACAAACCTTTAGATGTGATGAAATGTACCCAAATAAAGCTTCTCAATTTTCTATTATTAAAAGCAAGATATAACAATATTTTGGACACTCAAGACTTTGAGCTGTTGATTCGTTTTCTTTCTTTATGCTTTTTTCCCCTGAGAAACCTAACAACTGAAATATAGCAAGAGTGCAGAATATTTATCAGGGAAAACAAGCACTTAACAGAATTGCAACATTCCAGCTTCTACACTGTCAGAGAGAAAAAGCAATAGACAATGACTCAACAAGCTGCTGATACTGTATTTACTCCTTAGAATACTGAGACACAAGAGAAATTATTTGCTTTAAAAAAAGAAAATTAAGTATATAGGAATAAAAATGATAAATCCAAGTTTTTCTTTCAAACTACACTCTTGAAGGGGCTTTAACCACAGATCTACAAACCTTCTTAAAAAGAAAAGGAGTACTTGTGGCATCTTAGAGACTAACAAATTTATTTGAGCATAAGCTTTCATGAGCTACAGCTCACTTCATCGGATGCATTCCGATGAAGTGAGCTGTAGCTCACGAAAGCTTATGCTCAAATAAATTTGTTAGTCTCTAAGGTGCCACAAGTACTCCTTTTCTTTTTGCGAATAGAGACTAACACGGCTGCTACTCTGAAACAAACCTTCATGTTCTCCCATTTTGATAATATTTGAAAATAAGGTCAATATTGAGAAGATCTATCTAAGGAAAGAACTAGTTCAACTGAGTTTCAAGTATTCCAAATATGGAGGGTATCCTTAGGCCCACAGGTACCACTTATACATCATCTTCCCACTACTTATTATGGCTGAGCAAATTAAAATGCTTCTGCACAGGACCAGGGCCAGGGCAGACACTGTGCTGACAGGAAATTAAGCAGACAGTCTGCTTCCTGCCTCTTTTGGGTCTGTATTAATCTCTTCTGTGCTTTAACGGTACAACTCCATACCAATCTCTAATATATTTTTTGTACCCAGCCTTCTGCCCTTTAGAGATTTAAATTATGATAATTTACACACAACTACAACCCTGCCAATATATAACTTAAATCATTTACCTCACATATGATTTTTGATCCATGAAGTGCTACATAAGCATATTGTATTGTCTGTCACAACACAAAATAATTGCAAAGCCTCTGCAGCAGATTTCATGAGATTTACTCTAAAACCTTGAACAAGTAATAGTTTGTTCTTTTAAACTCTATACTTTAGCAGCACTTGATCAATGCAGATTTGTGCTATTGTCTATGCAGGCGATAGTCTTCTGCAAATTTAGACAATTGGAATTTTTTACTACGATAATGTTAAGAAAAGAAAGTAGATGGTTCATTTATTTGATACCACTGAAGGAACCAAAAAATTGCTACATTTTATCTATTCAGTGAAATTTCTAATACCAACTAGCTGCTGGGAAAGAGTGGTTTTCAAAGGGACTAGTCACGGTAGTAAAGTTAAGCATGTGTTTGCAGGATAGAGGCCATAAGACGTAAAATTAAACTCAGGGCATACTTTCAAACTCCAGAACTGACTGGGGTTTTCCTCTGTTGTTGAAAGTGTTAGTATGCACCATCAATAATTAACTGCATGGTAGAGTAGAATGCTATTTAGGCCCCAATCCTGCAATGAAGTCTGCCTGCATGGAGCTCGTTTAAGAATCAGGGCCTAAGAATGCCTAAATGCAAGCTGGAAAAACGGGTATAGTAAATACTAGCTCCCTTACCAGGTTCCCACAATGTGCTAAGGTATATGTAAGCTTTAGTGGAACAAATGCAATAATACAATAAGCTTGGAGCTTCATTTACTATACCGTGAAATCAGATGTGACCAGTTTGCAGCAAAGGTAAAATAAGAACAGCAGCAGCCTGGAATTACATGGTGAGAAGGAGAGAGAGGCTGGAAATAACTAGTGTGTAGAAGGTAAAGTAGAATAGAAGTGAACTTGCTAGTAATATGCTGAATGTCATAATCAAGGCAAAGAGTAATCATGACAATTTCTGGGAAATAGGATGGGGAGCTACTTCGCTGAACAGCATTAAGAAATCTGCAAACCCATGACTCTCCCTCTGACACTCCATGGGATCAGAGTTGAGCTAATTGAACTTTGCTATGCGATGGCTTTATTTTTATTTTTTTAAAGCTCACTGTGCTGGGTTGTAATAGTTTGTATTAATAACTCAATATATATTTTTGGCTGTATGGACATCAAACCCAACTGTTTATATGTTAATGGGCCTAATCCTATTCCTTTTGAAGTCAATGGGTGTTTTGCCATTGACTTTAATGGAGTAAAATTGGACTCAGAATGTTATATATTTATACATTGTTATATATTCACTTTTTAACATTCTTGCTCTGCAGAATTCTAAGTAAGTAAACGTGACTTCTACCAGAATCAGTTAAGAAAAGGAGAGGACTGTAAATTTGCGTGTATTAAACAATATGAAGCGGTGTAAACCTACAGCAGAGAATCTCATGAGTATAAGATTAAAGAACATACTGGCATGTCTACTCTTACCTCCAGAGTGATCGATCCAGCAGGGGTCGATTTATCGCATCTAGTGAAAACACAATAAATTGACCGCCAAGCGCTCTTCCCTTGACTCTGGTACTCCACCGGAGCGAGAGGCCCAGGCAGAGTCGATGGGGGGACATCAGCAGTCGATTTATCGCAGTGATGACACCACAGTAAGTAGCTCTAAGTACGTCGACTTCAGCTACGCTATTTTCATAGCTGAAGTTCTGTAATTTAGACCAATTTTGCTCACCCCTCCACCCCCACCCCAGTGCAGACCAGTGCATTTTTGTTTAATGCCATATTTTGCCTTTGCCCTACCCCTTCATCAGTAATAAGGTACACATAGTACACATTAAGGGTCAGTGAAAGTGAAAGCAGTTTCCAGATGCAGGATTAAGGGTATGTCTTCACTGCAGAGTTAACTTGAGTTTCTACAGCTGAGTTTCTCCACTCAACCTAGGCTAGCTCAAGTGAGAGCATCCACACTGCAAAGGATAACTCATGCCATATTCTAGTTACTACATCCTCACATGCTGAACAAAGTAAGGAGCTGAGCCTTCTGGGAGGCTTATCCCTTGCTTTTTAGCACTGCATGAGTGTGAGATGCTCTTTGAAATCTTTCAGAGGGTACTTCAGAAAACGTTTTCTCTCTTTTTTAGGCACATGAGAGAAATGGTGTTAGACCAGCAGCTCATTATAGTACAACTACTTCTGATTTTGTGTTTGCAGCCTGCATTCTGGTGCTAAGGCATAGATCCCGCTCAGAATGATGACCTGTACCAAATGTTGGCATTAATGGAATTCTCATTTTGGGAACAGGAGGCAGATACAGGGCATGAGATGCAGAAGAGTCCTTTTGGCAGTGACTTCTTGCTATCAGAATAGGGTGACCAGACAGCAACTGTGAAAAATCTGGATGGGGGAGGGGGATAATGGGAGCCTATATAATTTAAAAAAATCCAAAAATCAGGATGGTCCCTATAAAATCGGGACATCTGGTCACCCTATCTCAGAAGGTGGCAATGTGTTTTATCTAGGACAGTGATACTCAGACCTCAGTGGTTCAGGAGCCTAATTAGCTATCAATATTATCCAAAGGAGCCACAGTAATGTGAATAAATTGTTCCATTTTTTTACTATTTTATATATATATTATAATTGATAAAATAATAATACTATAATAATATATATTATTCTCACAGCAGAAGACTGACCAAGTATTGTTATTTTATAAACTACAATAGGTTAATAACATAGTAAAAGCATCCTGACTGGTTAATAACTTAGATTGGTTAATAATTAAATCATACAGTTTTTTCATATCACGTGCTGCAAAGAGCGGCAGGAGTCACATTAACAAGCCACTTGCGGTTTGTGAGCCTCAGTCTGAGTATCACTGAGCTAGGAGATCATATAGGTGCATTTAGACATCACGGAAGTGGAGACAGCCCAGGCAGACTTTTATAGCTGAGAAATCTTTTTATGCTGATTGACGGTTGTGAATCAGACCACAAGCACAGAATGGTGGACTACATTGTCATGCAGACCTCAGATGATCAGCAATAAGGTGAGGAAGCAGGGACCAGGAACAAGGCAGGCTCTGTTTTAGCAGCAGGTCAGGAATCTGCCTTATTGTAAAGACAACTTCCTGGTGCTCCTTCCAGGCTTAAATAATAAGTTTGTGACAATCAGAGGTCACAGGAGGAGCTGCCAGTTACCTCTACTGTGGGCAGCACTTCCCACAGTGACTGATATCCCAGGATGTATGGTGTGTTGACCATAGCTCTGCCCAGGCTGCCTGATGGCAGCATGGAAGTGCTACTCATTCAGAGCCCTGCACACCCAGGTTCAAGGCCCATGAATCCTTACAGAGAGTTGCCTGTTGAGCCTGGCCCAAGACCTGTAATGAAGTGGACAAAGAGGCAGGTACAGTGATGGATTACTGAATTTACTTAATGTGCTAGACTCTCTTTTCCACTGATGTTTCCACTCTGTAAGAACAATGTTTTCAGTTCCCTGTGGGTGCTGATCCTCCATGCATGTTAAAGGGCCAGTGGTGTACCATAGTAACTGGAGATGCAATAAATTGGTTTAACCTGTCACAGCTCTCCAGGCAGATGTCACTGTAATGGCATCTCATTGAAGGTCTGATGGAACTATGTGTGCTAGCACATACAGACTAGAGGTTAGTCAAGCAGCTACTAGTAATATGAATGGCCAAATTCAGCTGAGCATGGTGGCTGGGACAGCAAACTGCACAACAGTATTCAGCTGGAGTAAACATCAGGGCCAATACAGATGCACGAAGGACCAAAGGGTTGGAAGGTTCCTGATTAATTTACATATCAAGGCAGTGCAAAAAGATCTTTATTTTCAGGTGTTTCAGGTGAAGCCAGTATGTGAGACTATGGTTGAGTTTTACTCCCAAGCATGTGACAACTGATTGGAATGGCAGTAGCGGTTCTTGTATATGGATGAAGATGCATTGATTGGCAGGATGATTGTTTAGATGGAAAATAGTTGCCATTGTCTTGGTTTCTTTGAAAATTAGTCTCCATTGCTGGAAGTAAAAGGTCAAAATATCCATGTCTTGGCTGAGATTCCCTTCAATCCTATGGAAGTCATTTCCTGTGTCAGGAATACAGATGTCGTCAGCATACACACACATCTCAGCCTTCGTGTCAGGAAGGTCCTATGTGTATACGCTGAAGAAAAGGGGAGCCAAAACTGGCCCTTGTGGAAAGCCATTACAGAGATGTTTAAGGCAACTGATTCCCCCCCCCACCCAATTTGCAGGATAAAGTGTTAGTTATTAATAATTTCTTGGATGAAAAGCACCAACTGCCTACAAGGAATAACTTGTAGCAGTTTGGCAGTCAGCCTAATATATCATACAGTGTCATAGGCTTCCATTAGATCAATAAGAACTGCACTAACTTTATTTTCTGACTCAAATGTGGTTTCTAGGTCTTGAGTCAGACACAGTACATGATCTTGGATGAATCGTCCTCACCTGAATCCAGCCAGAACTCAACAGGATTAGCCTATCATCTTATAGGTAACATACTGTGGAGAAATTGGTTGTGTCTGTCAGTGGTTTTTCTGGCTTGGGAAAAACCTATGACATTTGCTCTGCACCACACTTTTGCGATATTGCAATCCTGGGTATAACAAATCAGAAACTGAAGCAGCCAGCTTTCAATGACTGGGTGAAAGTAAGAGGCACACTTGTGGATGTTATATAGACCAGGAATCTTGTTAGGCTGAATCTGATGTATAACCAGATGGAGCTCTTGATTAGTAAAAGGGGCCATCAGGTTCGTCTCCACACTTGGAATCTGCAGTCTCTCAGCAACCATTTTAACTGCATGGTTGAAAACTTAGTCTGGGTTAGGTACTCTGCTGTTGGCACTAACTGGGATGTGATGGAGTTTTCTGTGAATGGGTATCTCTTTTGCCCAGACTAGAATTTCAGATCAATCTCTTAATAGTTCGATGGGCTTTGTGACTGGAATACATGAAGTTCAGTTTGTAAACAGATTCTTTCAATAACTCTTACTTGGTTTGGTCTGGAAGGTTAAGAAAGGTCTCTAATTTTGTAAAAAACTTCTTGTTAGTTCTTGGCAGATTTAAATTTGTGATATAGTGTGGTTGCATCAATGATATACAGGAATGAATTGTTGATTAAATAAATCCCCAAGGTATATATTTCTTTGTAGGAGCTAGAACTTTACCACATAAAGTTTGGTGGATGGCACTAATTTTGTTCCAAATAGCTGATTCCAAGTCTCTATCCACAAGAGACTCCCAACATGGATAGGAACAGATCCCACCTTGCTTTCTGGAAATTCCAATGAGGTTTGTGGAGGCTGCTAGTAATTGGAATTTGCATGACTGTTGTGATCAGGCATGACCAATGCTGGGATTGAGGAAATATATCAAGCACTTTATGCTTGATAACCATGGGAGGGTGTTGTTCAGTTGTAGAAAAGGTTAGGTTGGGAAAAGAATGTGAGGTCCATCCTTTGCTATGGAAAGTGGGTGGCTGTTAATGGTCATATAGAAGCTGCAGGTCCACCATCGACATCCACTCCTCTAGCCTTACTCTAGCCACATCATCATCAGGGTAGCTCCAATGGGAATGGTGTGAATTAAAATCTCCACAGTAGAGTGAAGGACCTGAGAAGATGGTATGCCAAAGTTCCTCCTCTGCCTTGGTGAATCCTGCGCTTATTGGCAGCTTTGCTCACCTGAGAAGTTCACAGCAGCCCTCAGTTTGGCCACTTTTGCTAGTGGCTCAAACCTGCCATTCACTCAGCTAACCTCATCAGTGGCCAGCATGGGGAAAACGAAGGAGAACAATTCCTGCAGTTTCTGCTGGTCCACCTAGTGAGTCGGGGAACAGACCAGGGACCTTCCCCTCTGGTGGGACCCACAGTCCAGGTCAACTCCTTTTATATCCAATAAGGAGAAGGGGATGGGGGGAACCCGGGCCCACCCTCTACTCCGGGTTCCAGCCCAGGACCCTGTGGATCCAGCTGTCTACTGTGTTTCTTGTAACAGCTGTGTGACAGCTACAACTTCCTGGGCTACTTCCCCATGGCCTTCCCCCAGCATCTTCTTTATCCTCACTGCAGGATCTTCCTCCTGAAGCCTGTTCATGCTTGTACTCTTCAGTCATCCAGCAGCACACCTTCTCACTTGCGTGCCCTCCCCACTAACTGATGGGAGGTCCTTTCTAAACCAGGTGTCCTGATTAGCCTGCCTGCCATAATTGACTCTAGTAAGTTCTTAATTGTCTCTAGGTGTCTTAATTAGCTTGCCTGTCTTAATTGGTTCTAGCAGGTTCCTGATTGCTCTAGGGCAGCCCTTGCTCTTGTCATTCAGGGAACAGAAAACTATTCATCCAATGGCAAGTATATTTGCCTTCTACCAGACTCGTGTACCCCACTGGTCTGGGTCTGTCACAATGAGTAAGACAAGAGTTGGCCAGTTGGCAGATGGAGTTTTGTAGATATTGATAAGTCATTTGCTTCACTTATATAGCCTGTCATCTGATAACATCATTTGGTCTGATGTTGAGACTGGAGTCACTGGAATACCTTCCCTGACATAGGATGCCATCCCGTATTGCCACTCCCCTGGCTCATGAAGCCCTGTAAGAAAAAGGTTTAATTATACACCACTAAGCAAGTGCAGGAGAATGGTGGGATCTGTCTTTGTTCAAATGGCACTCCCCACAAACCTGTTTGGACTGCAGCATGTATAATGCCATTCATGTTCTTGTGTCTGAAAAGTAGAAATCTCAAAAATATTAATAGGTTTCAGAGTAGCAGCCGTGTTATTAATGACTTGCTAATCTGAAAAACAGTTTAGATCAGGTCAACCAAACGTTTCATTTTTATAGTTTTGAAATGTTTCATTTCTATTTTTACCTTTCTATATTTATTTTTACTTTTCTATTTTAAATTGACTAAAAATTTAAATGAAAGTTGTTTCTAACTGAAAAAAACTTATTTAAATAATGTTAAAATGGTATTTTTGACAATTTTGAAACTTATTTCAAAAAAAATTTTGAATGGGAAAATTAATCAAAACTGACCCTTTCCTACAAATAATTTTAGTTGTGAGGAACTGGCATTTCTGAGGGAAAAAAAGTGTTGTTGATAAATTCCCAAGAAATTCTAGCAAGTGCACAGGCAGTGCAATACCATGTCACAGTACTGGAAGTGGACATCATTAGAGTAGCTGCTACCCCTCTACCACAACTGCACAGGGTTGGAATGAATAGGATACAGTTGATCATGTGCAAATCCATCCATGGACTGGCTAACGTCCCACACCGAGGTTACTGGTTTCAGGATGTGGTAGCATGGAGGGGATGCCATGATAGGAGGCTTGGGTGGAACACCTCTTGTGGCAGGGGGACCAGAAGTGGCCAAACCACAGAGTTTTAGGCTGGGACCATGAGGCAGAGTTTAGTCTCCTTGATATCATTGAAACATTCTGAGAACTGATGACATCTTCCATTATCTACCTATAGGAAATCAAAGACCTAGAATTGGTAACAAATATATTCAGCACCATTTTTTCTCCCATACAGCTGTAGTTGGTTTTATTTTTGACAAACGCTGATAGTTATGTAAAATTATTTTGTTTTGTATTAATTGTATTTGTATGTCTCATGGTTGTTTTTGAATTATGCGGCATCATACATTGAATCAGAAAATTCTGATCTTTCATCTACACTCCAGAGAATGAGCTGAACTTTTTAAAATGAAATTCTATAACATTTATGAATAAATGGTCCTAGTTTAAAGCTACAGACCCCCCTCCCCCCAGTTCTTCTGCTTTCCATTAATTTGGGGTTGTATTGGTATTCTGCTCCAGTTAGACTCTGTTAGTGCTTCAAAGCTTTATCTTATCTGCAGATAACATTAGAGATGAGAGCTTCCAGTTTTAAATTTGGTTTGTAATTATTTTAAAGATACAAAGGCATCATTTGTGAATAGCTGATCAAATGTTAGAATAAATATCTATTCTGAGATCCAAAAGGACCAGAAAACTATTTCCTTTTTTGAAGTTCAGTTTCATTTAAACACGGGCCTGATTTTCGGAAGTGCTGAATTCCCATAGCTCCTGTTAACTTCAGCGGGTATTGTAGGAGCTCAGTAACTCTGCAATCAAGCCATGTTTCTTTAAGGATGACTGGTGGAAAGTAGTTTACATAAAAGCAGTGGTGAGCTGGAGCCGGTTGTTAAAGGGGGTGGATAAAGTCCAGCCCACAGGACCGTCCTATCCGGCTCACCTGAGCTCTCAGCTGGGGAAGCTCCCCTTAGAATCCCTTTTTTAATTTTTACTCACCCGGCGGCACTCCAGGTCTTCGGTGGCACTTAAGCGGCAGGCCTTTCACTCGCTCCGGCTCTTCGTGGCACGTCCTTCAGCGACTGCAGGACCCGCTGCCGAAGTGCCGCCGAAGACCCGGAGCGACTGAAGGAACTGGTTCTTCAGCTTTTGGCAGCTCATCACTGCATAAAAGTGCAAAAAGTCAGTGGAGAGGGAAAATGCTTAGGTCTGATTTTCTTCCAGTTTAAAATCACAGTGCTTTCACTGAAACTAAGACATATGGTATGTCTTCACTTCAGAGCTGGCTCAAGTTATCTACACTCCAGCTAATTCCTCTTGAGTTAGTCGAGCTTGAGTGACAGCAGCCACACTGCAAAACACCACTCAACCTGAGTGGATTAACATCACAGACAGCTGTGTCCCCTCTGCATTGCTAACTTGAACAGCCATGTTCCAGCTTCAACCCATACCCCTATAAAGGTCAGTTAGCTTGGGTTTAAAGTGCCACCTAACTGAAGCTGAAGATTTTTGTGTTTGGATGGAAGTCAGATTGGGGGCAACACTCATGTTACACCTCAAGCTAACACTGCAGTAAAGAGAAGCCCATTGAGGTTAACTAGCCAGGAAGGAGATGGCTGGAAAATGTAGATGAAATAGACTGTGTTAGGAGAGAGGAAGAATAAGAAGGCCAGATAACAGAGAGATCAAGAAAGAACTAACACCTGAAAGAGCAGGCAGAGTTTACAGGTGGGTAGTTCACTGGACTCTTCGTTAGGACATCTCAGTTTCATTCCCATCTTGGCCACTGATCTGCTGTGTGACTTTGGGCAAACCGCTTCACATTTCTAAGCCTCTGTTTTTCCTCTTACCTCCTTTGTCTGTCATCTATACAGATTGCACACAGGTTGGGAGAGAAAGCTCTCTCTTGTGTAACTACAACACCCAGCACAGCTGGGCCCGGATCTCAGTTGGTGCCTCTAAGTACTACTGTGGTTCAAATGATAAGTAATAAAGGAGAAATGGACTTGGCGGCAAAGAAAACAAGGCTTAGCACTTGAAAAGACCTTCTGCTCTCATAGTTGCTGTTGCCTCTTGAGACACAAACACTTAGTTTGCATCAAGCTGGGATGTGACTACCCCATATTAACCAGTACACACTAACTGTCCATGTGGACCCTACTGACATGCACTAACAGTTCTCTGTTATAATGACCCACCTTCAAATGGGAGCAGATCAAAGCGCACTAAGGAATTGATAGTGCGTGTCATGCGGACACTCAGTGCATGGCAGGGGTTGATTTACATCCCAGCTTGCTGTAAACAAGCTGTTCATGTAGAAATTGGTATTTTTCTTTTTAATTTTACAGTGGGAATATGGGAGCATTTGGGGTATTTTTCTCCTACTGCTTCCTCTATGACATTAGTAACCTCTGGCTAAACTTCTAGTGCAAACCCCTACAAATGTCTATTCCCCATTTCCCCCTCTTTAAACACAGTACCACACGTCACCAGTTTGCTATGCAAGTGAGTAACAAAGTAAAACAAAGTTCCACAGCTCTCAATGAGGTACATAGAGTTTCTGCAAAACTCTACTGTATAGAAGATTGCTTCTCATTAGCTTTCTGAAGTTCTGCAAAGTCCTTATTTTCTTTGTACTGCTTAGAGTGGTTGCAATATATAGAACATTTGTTTGATATCTCAAATTTGAGGAGATCTATACAAACAAGCTATTTTGCATTTGAAACATTCACAAGACTGGATGGTGTGACTGAAAAGATCACACACGGTACATGAAGTCACCAGAATAATTTGGCTGTACATTTTTATATGCACACAATTTAATATTCTACCTACAGAAGTGTGATTAAGAAGAGAGTCCTTAACTCTGACAGGACACATTATACTATATATTATTGGAAATGATCATGGAAAAAAAGTAGCAGAGGAATGGAGCTTCTCATGCAAATTTACTGTAGCATGGGATTTTCCAAAGCTACAAAGCACCGCTTGCCAGCACACACTGAGCTGGCTACATGCTGTCAATATAAGGCAAAAGAGAAATATAACTGCTTGACCGAATGTGGTGCTTTGGACATTTCATGTGGTTGTTGATACAAATGTCACCATTTACATGACCTCTCTCGGAAACGAAACCACTAGGGATATACTTCATATATTCAGATAAAAGTCACAGAAATATAATGTTGACCTCTTTGCCATCTGGATATACCTAGGACTCTTAGACCTTTATTCCTCACTTAGATTCAGAGACTGAACATGGTCCTGGACTCTTGACCTAACATTAAGCATGTGAAGCAATCCTGACAGTTTGGAGATTTGATTGTGATTGAGATGAATTTTTTCTCTGGATTTGATGGATACTACAATCTATTAAAGGATCCTTTTCTATGAAGTCCTTGAATGCATTCCTAGTTGAACAGACCAGAAAAATAAACTCTTTTATACGGCTAAATTTCAACAAGCATTTGATGCAGTACATTTATCTGGCAACAGATTGATATCACATCTATTTTGGCATGATGATTATTTTTTTATCCTCCATATAAATGCCTTATTTCATAATCTGGAAGAAAAGGAACAAGTGATGGCCCATAGACATTTAATAGCTATAAAATAAAACCTATAAAATAAAAATGAAATGAACGATCAACCTATAAACTAAAGTTCAGCTGCTTAAAATGGGCCATGGCTTTAAAAATTCAATTACCATTTTAATAGAAACAAGTCTACTCAATATATTAACTACCTTCTTGCATAATGTTATTTTTTTCTCCTCTTCAAAGCCTAACACTGTTGAGAATGAATGACAGCCAGCCTTTCCTCTAACTATTTTAAGACTGATTAGGAAATGAAAATATTGATGCATTCATCCAAAATAATTAATTGATGCCAAAAATTGCACACAGGAACATGTCTCAGTTGAAAACTAGTTGACCAGGATAATAAAAGTTTTCAGTTAATGTTCCTGGATAGAAAACATATTAGGACCATTCATTGAAAGTCAGCAATGGAGAACACTTTGACCAGGAAATTCTTCTGACCTTCTTCTGAACCACTTCGGAGGTTCCTTCTTTTGCTACATATTAAACCATAACTTAAGTTTTGTGTCCTACGTATATTGCGCTATTATTTTGAAAGGGATCCTATAGCAAAGATCAGAGGAGACTTTTCTTTCTTCTGTTATAGAATACATGCCCCAATTTATTTAACTTTTTTTGACAAACAGAATCCTTACAGATGATGGGGGAGACATTTGCCAATGGAATGTCGATGACTGGCAACAATACATATATTTTGGATTCCAGAAGATAACGCCTGCCTGGGAATACTTTTGAGGTGTGGTAGTTCTGGGGGTTGTTTTGGTTTAAGGACTTTGACAAAATCCCTAGAAAAAAGCACAGCCTGAATGGATACATCTAAATGGGTCTGTTTCTAATATATTTTAAATCAACCAATCTCTTCATTTGACGTGGTACTTCCTGATAGAACACTAGCACCGGCCCTGATCCTGCAATCAGATCTATGTAGGCAGACCTATGCAAGTCTAATTGATTTCAGTGGAACTCTACACAGACACAGGAGTCTGCCTGCAACAATGTGGATCCAATTGCGGTATCAGCACCGCTGTTTGTAGATTCCAAGCACTTGCCTCTGTTCCCCACCCAAAGTCACAGGTGTAACCACATGAAAAAGATGTGTGCGTGTTGAAGAGGAAAGTCAGGGGGTGAGAACACTTGACTCCTGAAGTTCCACCCAGGATATTAAAATGCCAGTGTGGACATATCCCTTTATACCTCCCTGCCACCCAACCAGTGGTTGCAGTTATTCCCAAATTACCCTGTTTAAATTATTTTTTTAAACCAATGCGAGTCTCATCCTTGCATCATGCTGATATATAATAAGAACCTAATCTGCATTTCACAACTAGCTAAGGATGGTAGAAGAATCTCAGTCATGTTTGCAAAGGAGGTTTAAAAAGAGAAAGAAACAATATTTTCTCCTTGTTAGAAAGAATGACGTGATGGGAGAGGAGAAGAAGATATTGTCATAACAAAGGGAATGTGTATTATTTATTGGCCACACTTAAGCACTGGGATCTTGGATTACGGTATCTAGTTACAAATACTGCTTGAAATTTTGTAAATATTGCAAAAAGGTAAGATAACTGGATAACTCTGAATTTATTCCATAATTAATATTTTCAAAATTCAGCCCTGAAAATGAGTTTTCAGCTTTTTCTTTCTTGCTGCATATTACACATCTTTTTGTAAACAAGATCTTGTGGGCTTCTGAGCACCCTCAAATCCCACTAGCATTGGGCTTGATCCTGCTTCCAGTAATGTCAATGGGAATTTTGCTAATGACTCTGATGAGAGCATTATACAGCCCATTAATGAAAGCATACAGCACCTCACAAGATCAGGCCAGAGAGAGACAATAGCTCTGAACCTATGGGGCGCTGACTGTAAGCTCTTTGGGACAGGGACTGTCCCTGATTGAGGCCTTTAGGCACTACAATACAATTAATAATTATAAATAAATCCTACTTAATCCAGGCCTGCTCCCTTTGGCACCCTTGACTAGAATGACCCACTAAACTCACTGGGAGTTTGAAAGAGCATGGCACTTCACAGGATTAGGCTAGATCTTTCCTAAAGGGGCACTTCTGGACTAGTTTGCACATATCCATTATTATTTTAACTGGCATTTAGCCAAAACATTCTGGTATGTTCACCTGATTTGTTGCTATTAATTTCCCAGCTCTTTTCCCTTCTTTTACAGAGTCATTGAGTTATGAACTGCAACACTAATGTGTTTCCAAACAGTTCTTAATTTGGAAAGATGATGTTTTTATGCCACTCTGATAGGGCTGGGATGTTGTTCTCCGCCATCCCCCACCCCCAACACTCCACGTTTGATAGTGCATGAAAAAAAAAAAACAAAAAACCCCAAAAACCAACCCAGCAGTAAGTTGGCTGATTCTGGCAGCAAGACAAATCCAGCACCACACGTCAGGGAGGAAGAGAGCGCATTGCTCATCCTTTCAGTTTTGTCTGTGTAAGGGAATGCTGGACATCAACAGACAACAAAGGAGGCTGCAGGAAGAACTGCTGAACTGCTTCCAAACCCCACTACTTTTACCTCCTCTGATTGGAATATACAGGTAAAAATATTGAAATGCTTTAGCAACTGGACTTAGTGAAAAAGCAGTTAGAAGAAGACTAGACAGCCTAATTTTATTCCTAGCAAACAATGGAAGTAAACTACAATGTATGGTCTAATAGTTAATGTATATATAATACCCTCAGGTACTGTAACTTTGCATGCTTTGTGTTGAATGATTCTCGTTAGAGCAAATAAATTGCTGAAAGTGTTAGTAAAGATTTTATTGGTTACACTTTGCTAAAGTTACCTTTATAAATACTTTACTATTATTTATTTAATTATAGCTTACTTTGATAGCATTCTTTATACCTGCATTAAATAGGCAGAGTGGATATTTTTAGCCATAGTGGATCTATGATATGTGTTATAATGTACTTGTATTACCACCATGTTAAGAATTTATTATAAATGCATTTCATAATATAATTTATAACAACATTACTGAAGACTGCATCTACAATCAGCAATCATTTAATATTGATTTAGAAATGCTATATTAGTGTATTGTGTGAGAGATTATACAGTATATCAGGGATCAGAAAAAAAATAGTATATGTATTCATAGTTCATTACATGATATCAGCAATCTAAGAAGAGAATACACTTTTTGTTTGGAACCTTGGTTTAAAGAGGAACTTTTGACATCCCCAAATTCTTTTCTCCCAAATAGATGTCAGAAGACGAGACAGACAAGATAAAAATCAGAGCAACTGAAAGCTTTCAAAATGACAAGCAAAATATTCCTTGGTTGAATGAAGGTAGGTTGCATTGTTATTTATTACATTTCTATTTATATTCAGATATAATTCTTTTGGTTTATTAAAACTTACTGCAGCATAAAGACAAAAGAATGTGGATGAAACTCCCATTAACTTCAATAGGGCCCAGATTTAATCCCAAGAGTCCTCTAGCTGGAAGTCTCCAGTACATGCAAGTAATTTTGTTTAGTCTTCCAGATGGCCTAAGTTGTCAGAATTTAGAGCTGCTCAAAGGTTTGATTTCTTGATATAAATGAGCTTGCAATCATAGGGGAAGCTTTGTTATTTATTATTTTATTATTAATAATTATTATTATTTTGTAATTATTATTATAACTCTGCTACAGCCACAAAGCATTATGGACCAAACCCCCAGCTCCTTTCCAAGGTTTTACTACGTCAAACTACGAGTTAAGTGAATCAAAGTTTGTACGGGTTATACAGAGTTGGGTAACAATTAAGTAAGTACCTTGGAGTTTGGCCCTATATTATCTATGTTAGGGAAAGACAATATTATAATCTACTTCCAATATCCATCTGTTAGCATTGTTTTCTTTTTGCATATAAGGAAGATGACCAAATGTTAAGAAAAGTGAAGAGAAGTACCACAGTAGGAGATTGCAAAACTTTTCTTTCTGTAGGAAAGAAATTGCTAATAATTATTAAAAGAATTCAGATTTTATTCAAGTGCAAAATTTGTTTAAAAGCATTTAAGAGGAAAAATACATACAAGATTATGTTATTTATTTCATAATTGCACATAGCTACAATTATAAAGATGGAAGTTTCTTCAATATTTTACACTCTAAAAATTGATCTTCCAGTGTAATGCATAACAAATTACAAAATATAATCAGACACAAAGACTACCCTTGACTAGTGGAGTCACTGTATGTTATTTCACAATAGTTCATACAGTGTATATATGATAACTATATGCACTAAAGAGTGGAAATTCTAAAGGCAAAACATTACAAGATTTATGAAATGCATTTCTCACATACTCCATGCTCAAGAGTGTATTATGGTTTGTATTATATAAAATGACTTTTTAATTCTAACAATTTTTACGAGGGGTAAAAAGTGATCTGTTATTTTGAAATACTAGATGCATAGGTTTGCAAGAATGAAGAGCTCATTTATATTAATGATTATACTGTAATCTATAAAATGTGTTTTATTATATTTATGTTATTCCTACAGTATGTCAACTGAGTGGTAAGGTCTAGTCATTGGGAGTAATTCGCCCTGCAATTAAACAGAACAAGATTTTATTTTTTCTTGTTTTTCACTCCCTATGCTGACAGGATCATTGTAGAGTTGGCACTTCCAAGGAATGAAAATCATAGCATTGGGCAAATCTGATTGGTCAACATAGATTCTCTTTTTGGTTGAACAGTAACAACTTCCTTCCTTCTGTTCACAAATCCAGTGTCAGGGGGAACTCTGTGTATGCAAGGTTTGCAGGATGAGAGTCACAGAAGGCAATAGTTCCGATAGAGACAACCAAAGAAG
Source organism: Dermochelys coriacea (assembly GCF_009764565.3). NCBI lineage: Eukaryota > Metazoa > Chordata > Testudines > Dermochelyidae > Dermochelys > Dermochelys coriacea. The sequence goes on along the minus strand of NC_050074.1, from coordinate 9,731,885 downwards.
TTTCTGATGCAACAAGACAATGTTGCACTCGCACTTGTAACATCAAAACTACATGAATGAGACCAAATCCATTCCAGCATAACACACAATTTGACATGATGCAAAAGGTGAATCATTATCATCATTTTATTGATGAGGAGACTAAAGCACAGGGAAGTTAAAAGACTAGCCTAACATCATAGAAAGTCCCCAGAGGGGTGGTGGGGAGCTTGGATCTCCTGACCCTAGTCATATCCATTTGTCGCATGGGTTCAAATAGGATTCAGCTTTATTGTGTCTCTTAGATCTGCAGATCCTTGCATTATAGGCTGATGATTCTCATCAACAGTATTTGTCAAAAGAACTTAGTATGTTTTTTGAAGCAATTATAAGCTTGGCTGATAAAGGTGTTAAAATAATATACTTAGACTTCTTTCAAAGGCATTTGACTTGATTGGTGTAACATGACATTTTGATAAAAAAAACTAGAATGATATAAAATGAACGTAGCACAAAGTAAATGGATTAAAAACTGGCTAACCAATAGGTCTTCCAACTATATAAATGGAATCATCATTGAGCAAGTGTATTTCTAGTTGGGTCACACAGGGATTGGTTCCTGGTCCTACGCTATTTAATATTTTTATCAATGACCTAGAAGAAAACAAAGTCATCATTGATAAAGTTTGCAGATGACACAAAAATGGGGGGAGTTCAATAATGAAGAGGATAGGTCAAAAAGATGCAGAGTGATCTGGATTGCTTGGTATGGAGGGTGCAAGCAAACAATATATGTTTAATATGGTGAATGTAAATGTATACATCTAGGAGCAAAGAATATAGTTCATACTGACAGGGTGATGGACTCTGTCCTAGGAAGAGTTACTCTGAAAAAGATTTGGGGGACATGATGGATAATCAGCTAAGCATGAGCTCCCAGTGGAATGTTGAGGCCAGAAAGGCTAATATGATATTTGGATGCATAAACTGGGAAATCTCCAGTAGGAGTAGATAGGTTATTTGGAACTTCTGTGACTACTGCTGGAATCCTGTGTCCAGTTCTGGTGTCCACAATTCAAGAAGGATTTTGATAAATTGGAGAGAGTTCAGAGAAGAGCCACGAGAACATTTACAGCAAATTCTTTCCCAGGTATCTGCCTGGTGGTCTTGCCCACACACTCAGGGTCTAATTGATCATCATACTTGGGGGCGGGAGGGAATTTCCCCCTGGGCAAGGTTGGCAGAGACCCTGGGGTTTTTTCGCCTTCCTCTGCAGAATGGGGCACAGGTCACATGCAGGTTTAAACTAGTGTAAATGGTGAATTCTCTGTAACTTGAAGTCTTTAAACCATGATTTGAGGACGTCAGTAAGTCAGTCAGAGGTTAGGAGTCTATTTTAGGCGTGAGTGGGTGAGGTTCTGGGGTCTGCAATGTGCAGGAAGCCAGACTAGATGATTATGAAGATCCCTTCTGACCTTAAAGTCTATGAGAATGATTAAAGGATTAGAAAACATGCCTTATGATAGGACTCAAGGAGCTCTATTTTCTTAGCTTAACAAAGTGGTTAAGAGGTGATTGATTACAGTCTATACGTACCTATATGGGGAACAGGCTCTTCAATCTAGCAGAGCAAGTTATAATAAGATCCAATGGCTGGAAGCTGGAGCTAGACAAATTCAGACTGGAAATAATGCATAAATTAGTTAACCATTGGACCAATTTACCAAGAGTCGGGGTGGATGCTCCATCACTGGCAACTTTTAAATCAAGATTGGCTCTTTTTCTAAAAGATATGCTCTAGGAATTATTTTGGGGGAAGTTCTGTGTTATATGGGTCGACTGGATGATTACAATGGTTCCTTCTGGCCTTGGAATCTATGAATCTGTTTCATTATGTAGGGAAACCAGACAGCAAGTATGAACAATTGGGATGGGAGTTGGGGGTAATAGGCACCTATCTAAGACAAAGCCCCAGAAAATCAGGACTGTCTCTATAAAATCGGGACATCTGGTCACCCTATCATTATGTATCTACTTCATTCTCTTGAGGAGTGTGTGTCAGGGATGCCTGATTGATGAAATGATAAGTAGAGCTGGGGTCCTATGTTTCGTTAGCATTAATAATATTTTTCTCACGTTATCAGTCTCTTCTGGAGGCTAAGAGCCAAATTCTACCCACTGATGACAATTTATTGTGAAATGCAACAGAGAGTAGAATTGGGCCTGAAAGATTTTCACAGTGACTGAGTTAATAAATGGTTGTGAAGTTTCTTGGAAGAGATAGACATTTTTATTTTTCCATTATTTCTATTGATTTTGTATGTTTTATTAATAATTTTTACAATATTTTTTGTGTGCAAACATTTTAAATACTTTGTGTATCGCTTCTGGCTTTCAAGCTAGGAGCAAACCAAACAGTCTGCAGCAGTAGCTTGACTTCTATGTTTAAACATTTTAAAAATAATAACATAGCTTTCAGCCATCCCAATAAACAACGAATTTTCTTTAGGCAGAGTAAAAAGCTGTATGTTCTTTTAGCATTCACTTTTAAAGACAAGTTATTTTTATTCATGGTTTTGTATTGATTATTTTTTCCTTCTGAAAAAACAATCATGAACCACATAGTAGCAGAAATATGCATAAGAAACATAGTATAGAATTTGATTTTATATAGTGTCTGTCATACTCTAGGTTTCCCAAAGTGCTCTATAAAGTAATAACTTATGTATTGTAGTGCAGTGACTCTGTATGCAAATGAGAGACCCATCATATACTCATCGGCCTTGAATATTATAACCTGTTTAACTGACAGAGGAAATGTTGACCCCAAATATCAGCTTTATTTATTCTCTACTCTTTTAAAAGGAATATTTAACTTCCACCTTGTCAGCACTAGCTGAAAGGACCTTAGTATTAAATTAGTTCCAAAGAATGGCACTGCTAACAGGAGTCTTTTTGACTCTGCCTTATAGCATCAGCATTGGATAAGAGACAAAGCCCTATAATGAGGGTGAAACTTCTGGCCAGAAAAACAAGAGAGCCATCAAATGGGCCTTAATGGCATTATAAAAATATATTATGTTCATTTGACAAACACAGTCAGCAGACCTGCAGACTTTGCTCACCAGTAACAACTTTGACTGATTGATACGTTTTAACCCTTTCCCTCATGCTTTGTTGGTTGCTCATCTTACACTTCAAAGCACCGACTGTCTCTTCCTATGTCTATATAGTATCTAGCATGTTGTGGGCACTATTGTAATTCAAATAAATAGAATAATTATAGAGATTTAAGCTAGAAAATGAGTGGCCCTGTCTTGCTAGCCTGTTAAAGGTCCTAGCACATTTATATACCTCTTGGGTCAAACTTGTAGACCTGGAACTAGATTACCATATGAGAGACTCTTTAGAACCATAATACTGCTGCAAGGGCTGCTGTAAGTTAAGTCAGCAATAATGGCCTCATTCCACCAGTTAGGGATCACTAGAGACTTCAGCCGCAAATCTTCTTGCCAGCAGTCCATTCCCAATACATTCACTTCACTGGAGAGCTGGAAGTAGAGTTTGGTATGTAGGCTTTTTGGCATCTCATGATGTCCCTCTCTTTCAGACTGGCTCACTTTCTACTGAAATAGGCCTGATAATAAGGAGGAGTGGACCTATATCCTAAGCACAAACAACTTTCACAATGAAACCATGTATTTTGTCCTATTGTAAAACTGGAGGCTGTGAAACTGCACAAGATCAAACAGTGAAGACATATATGTAACATCTCAACTCAAGTAAATGTTACCGCATAGGATCATTTACCTACTTCTCTCTAAAAAATATGATAGGCCAACTCTCTGCTAGCATAAATGGATACAGCTCTTCTAAATTAAGTGGAGTTTTGTCCAGTTATACCAACATAGAATTTGGATCAGTATCACCATCATTTTATTAGTGTACTAAATATGAATGAGTAAAGAGACACTGATGTAACTTGCAGGTAGTGTTAAAGAAATGTCCTTTGAGTGGATGTAACCCATCATTCCCACCAGTTTCACACTCCAGCCAGATATGCAACCACCAGACCATCACGCCCCAAGTAAGAAACAACACTAAGGGCTATTGAACACTCTTGAAATGTTTAATTCGAATCATGACAATATTAGAGCATCACAGAGAGTCTTCTGAAAATATGAATGCACAGTGGAAACTAACTGGGCAATAGCCCCCAACCTCTCACTTGCATCATTGTAGTGGTAACACAGTAGTGGTCAGAGCCTCAGCTGGGGTAAAGGGGAATCAATAGACCTATACCAATTTACACCAGCTGAAGATCTGGTTCAAAGTTCCAACTGGAAAGAAGTCCTCGGAGTTCTGTACAAACCCTAAATTTAGTCTCACAACATGAGTTAATTATATCTGTATGGATAAACTAAGGCAGAGAGAGATTACAAAACTTGCCTAAAGCAGTAAAGGGTGAAACTGATCCCTGTGCCAGGGGATCCCTGTGCCCTGTTGTAAGGGCTTCAGTGGGACTTGTGGGACATAAGAGATGAGTAGGCCTCCTGCTGGCCCGAACCACAGCAGTCGGTTTCATCCAAAGTGATTAGAGCAAGGACTATAACCCAGGAACTGACACTAGAACAATTTTATTTGTGTAAAATTCACATTTTGTTCCGTGACATTTTCACACAAAGGTCTACTGTTTCAGTCAGCTCAGCTCTGCACGCATGCATCCTCCTCCAAATGTAACTTCTGTGAAAACTGAATGAACTGGCTTCCTCGCTCCTCTACCGAAAGTGTGAAAAAATGCTAATCTCCAGCCTTTCCCCAAAATAGCCCCTTTCCACTCTAAAGTTCTTATACATTAGTAGCATTTTGGCAAAAAAAAAGAAAAAAAAAAAGCTTTTTTTGGTTCATTTTCTTACAAATAGTGTGTACATCTCTAGTCCTGACTTTTAATACCCTGCTCTAACCAATAGATCTTCCCTCTAGAGTGAAATTGAGCCCTGTGCAGTGGGCCAGAACAGTGTCAGCGCTTAACCACAAAATAGGGTTTAAGCAGTAGATAAAGACTTGTGCACAGGAGTGAATTTAACTCCCAAAGAAGGAAGTACATATTAAAAGTGAGTCTTGCTTATTTTATGGACCTGATTGTAATGATGATATTCACACCAACTAGTACCTTACTCCACAAATAGTCCCACGGGGTGAGGTTCTGTGCTGCATCTCTTAATGGCACAACACAGAACTATCAGCCTGGAGCAGGGATAATAAGATGGCTTTCTGGGCTGCTCTTGGAGTTTTAAGCAGCCCTTTCCATAATTTAGGGGGTCTAAGCATACGTGTACATTGTAAATTGGGTCCACTGACTTCCGATTCTTTAAAAGAGTCCAAACCTATTTAATTTACCTCCTGATGGGAGGCTATGCTACACTGCAAACTAAGGTGTGATTGTAATGTGGGTAGGCATACCCACACTAGCTTTAATCTAGCTAACAGAGGTAACGATATGAGTCAAGATGTCAGGACATGAACTTCATTGCAAATAGCAATCTGAGTGCACCCCCAATGAGCTTATACTAAGGTACTACGTCTCTACTGTTGTTACCCATGCTAGCTAGATTAAAGCTAGCGCAGGTATGCCTACCCACACTACAATCACACCTTATTTTGAGGTGTAGACATATCCTAAATTCAGGAGATTAATTAAACAGATTAGGACCCTGAAAGAAACCAGTGGACCCAAATCTGCTCTCACACCTAGAAACTGGCTTCCCAAATTAAGCTGAAGGCAGGGATTTGGTCCAGAAGTTTTCACTCTCTCTTTCCAGCATGAATTATTGTAATGGGTTTGGACAGTTTTATAAAAGACCGCTGGTGAAGTAGGACATTTCAGGCCTATTCATACAGCAACCAATAAAATAGCCAAATAACTACACAATGAATGCTGTAATCTTAGCTGATGCTGTCCAGCTAAGAATGACAAAAAAAAAAAGAAGACATGTAAAAACTGATGCTACTGATCCCAGAGGGTTAGAATTCCTGGAAGGTGCCATGTCAGCTTCAGGACTATGACCAAATGAATTAATTAAGACAACCCTTCCTTTAAGTTGTAAAACAGTAGATTTAAAGACTCTCCTCCAATGGAAATGGAGTATATGAAATGTAAAATGATTCCAGTTCAGTGCTCCTAATGGCAGTTTTATAAACTGAGTAGTGCTTGATCTCTGCACTGCAGACCCCTTGGAAATGAAAAAAAATCAACTATAGTCATATAGCGTGAATGTACAGTATCTGAACGAGAAGGCACACTATTCTCCAGCAACTGGAAGATATTTAAAAGTAAACTTCCACTCTGAAAGTCAACTGTAAAAATGGTTCCATATCTGTTAAGTCTCATTTCCTTTCCATTCAAATTTGCTCAGTTGCCAGGAAAAACTAGTTTTTCTAACAAGCATTTTGGTAAACAAGCCAAGATCTGAAAATAGGCTATGTTCTTTTTGTCTCATGCATCAGTAAAGATTCTGCAGGCCAAATTCTGCTCTCAGCTGTGCAACTTTATTATCTTTAAACTTTGCCCTTGGTGGCACAAGTATAAGCAACGGCAGAGTTCTGCACAATAGCTACAATTTAACTGGTGATGTGCAATCCAGAATAGATTCCAACTCACATTTCCTTAGTCCTCTTGGGTGTCAACAATTAAAGACTGCAGAATTTGGCTCAAGTGTGCTTACAAGCTGCTGGACCAAGAGCTTACTGAAGCAGTCACAAACATTCCATTCACAAGGTATCTCAAAGCATTTTACCATCTCACCTAGGTTAAGGACCTATTAAATGCAAAACAGGTCTGTTGTACTCCTATAGAAGCCAGAAAGATGCATGTGTGTGAATAGGCACAATAACTATACTGGATTATAAAGAACGTTTATTACCAATAAAAGTGGTGAATATTTTAGAAGACTCATAATAGAATTGTTAAAGATCCTGAATATAAATCTTCTCTCTAACAAGAATTTGTTGGTATTTGATTCTAGTACATCTATCATTTTCAGTAAGCTGTTTGCTTTTCTTTTAAGGTAAAGGGAAGCATACAGTTATTTTCCTTAACTAATGGAAACATTTTTGAAGGCTCAAAAAACAAATAATAACTGACACCAGTTGTACTCTGGGGTAATTGCACTGACTTCAGTTGGTAGCTTTTGATTTATACTGGTCTCAGAGGAGGATAAGGCCTGATGAAGCCACATATATAGTATATGTATCTGAAGGCTTATTACTATGAAAAAGCAGTCTGCACTCCTGTTAGTGAGAATTGTCCATGTCTCATTGAGGTTTTCCTAAAATTCATTTAGAAATCTTTTTTATTGCTTAAGAGATAACCCATCAGAAATAATCTGTTGTATAGGCCAGATTCTCAGCTGCACCCAGCCTGAAGGAGAGTTATAAATAAGCTGGTGGCAATCATACCAGCATAGGTTAGAGCAACTGCAGCCTGCTCTGAACTACTGTACCTGGTGATGGACCCCATTTCATGAATGAGTTTAGAGTCCTTCTGCAAATAAACTGGCTTCAGATGTATACATTCCAAAGTAACCTATGCAACTTTTCAAATGGAAGTACACTTTCATCCATTGGCAGGGAAGTATTTCAGTGCTACACCTGCACATATTTTACCATTTAAGATTCTTTTTCATAGTTCAGAAGTTTCTTTTTGCACAGCTACAATTTTCAGAAAATTGTTTTCAGTTTTTCCAGGTTATGTATTGATAAGTAGAATGAATCATTGTCAATCATTCTGAGGAGGGCCCCTGTGACAGTTAAAGTAACAAGACCTGATTGAATTCCTCAAAATGAAAAATAAATTGCAGCTGAGGCACTGATCAGTTTTTACGGAGGTTCAGAGGTCTCCCATTTTTCTTTTAATAAAGTAGGGCCTTATTCACTACAGGTGGAATTCATCCCCGTGCAAAGGACCAACATAAGATCTATGCATGACTTAAATACCACTTAAGTGGTGGGCAAGCTTTGGCTGGCCCTCTCCACAAGATGATTTTCACCCTACCTAAGGCAGCAGCTCTTCAGGTTTCTAAATTGCCCTTCTAGTTTCTGGATTTAATCCCATTGAACACATTCAAACAACGCGGAAAATTAGGTAAATGATAAATTCAGACAGATTGTTTATTATCTTCTTAATGCACCCATGACTGAACTGTCTAAGAAGATAATGTTATTTATTCTTACACACACATTCTATATAGACACACTCCAGAAATCTGTGTAACAAAAAATCTCTGCGTGAACATGTTGACAAGCTCCAGAGATAGAAAAGTAGATGAATTCTTCTCTGTTGAGCTCCTCCAGCCAAATAAAAATGTTTCAGTGCTGATGATGCATCTTTGAACTGATTACTAACACAAATTAAGCTTCCCTACATTGCTGCTGAAATATGCCCATAAGCAATTTGAAAAGAAATATTGTTCCAACATTCTCAGAAGATGCAGGTGCCAAGTTCTCTAAAGTTTTTAGAGATTAAATAGATGTGATGTGTACACAATTTAGCAGTATCACTGCATCCATAATGAAAAGGAAAATATGTACTCTGCTTCAATATAATCATGTAAGTAGGGTCTAGAGAGTAAAATAAAACAGGGCCTATTAATCTCTTCCCATTGAAGCAAACCAATCAGGAATAAAAATTAAGGTGAGAAAGGTCCTGTCTATTTGTAATTTATAGAAGGCAATGTTCTAAATAAAAAGTATTGGATCAAACAAAACACTGAAAAGCAGTTACAGAGGAAAAACAAAAACAAAATAGCTTTATGCCAATGGAAAACAGACAATGTGTGTGGGCAAAAAAAGAGATCACATAACCTACAGGAACCCACAGACATTTGGATGCCAAAACCAAAGTTTGAATCTGCAAATCTCCTTCCTATTCCTGTAGCATATATAAAACAAGTAAATTACATTACACACAATCACTGCATTAGCTGCATGCATATTTTTCAGTTAATTGCTATTCAGTCTTTACAACTAATGAGTAGGGTTTTTAAAAATGAATTTTCAGTGCAACGTGGGGGAGATTTTGGACCTGCATGCTTTCATTTAATTTAAAACAGAATATCCCTTTGGCCCAAAGCAGAATCATTTATCTTCCAACCTTTGCTTATTCCGATACAGAACCTCGGTTCCAACCACTCTTATTTTGCAAATTGAAAAAAATACCCAATGAGACTTTCCAAAGCCAAATGCAAAATCATACTGGTATTTCCCATCTCTGTTTTTCCAAGTATTATTCCAGTTGGTGAAATTTACCTCTGTGTGCTCAGAGCCAGCACAAAGTCCATGCATCAATTAACTCCCACATAAGCCTCCATGAAGGCCCTCTGCACGGAGGTGAATTTCAGCTACAGAGGGCTTAAATACCAAATGGATAGGTGCTGCATAAAAGCCTAGGATACACTCTCATGTTATTCCAATTATGCAAAGACAAGCCTGATTTATCTACATACACCCATTAGTTGCTTTTCCTGAGATCACCTTCACCGTTCCACCTTTGAGTTAACACTCATTTTGCATACCCATTGAATGCCAAACTGGAACAACTTACACTACTTTATTATTAACGGGCCACACCACCTTGAATGGTCCCATAGACTAAGTGCTAACTGCCTGCAGTAAACAATCTGTTCCATCTTGTATTGTGACTCTTGGAGTACCTTTCCCAGACCTGAGGAAGAGCTCTGTGTAGCTTGAAAACTTGTCTCACTCACCACAGAAGTTGGTCCAATAAAAGATATTACCTCACCCACCTTATCTCTCTAATACCTGGGACCAACACGGCTTCAACAACACTGCATACATATCGCTTGCAAACTGAATCTTTCTTTTCATCAGATTCTGACTAGCATTTGCAATCATCGCCAATACTCTTTCATTGTTTATGCAGTCCATTCTTATATTTTGAGAATTCTTCTATAACACCGTAATTAAAAGGATTGTATCTGATTTTAGGAGCCATGTATTGCTATCCATTATCAATAGTATCTGAGCATCTTCTGCGTTAAACAGATTAGCAATAGTGAAGTCCCTATGGGAGTTCAGGGAGTCTCTGTCTTTCTGTTTCAGGTTATAGAAAGATCTGCTTGAGGTAGTGATGATTTTAAGTGGCTAGTGTGAATGGGTTGTGGTTGACAACGTCACTCTATTTCTCGTGATAAAGTTTTATCAAATAGGAAGACTTTGCAGCATTTCCTAAAGGTGCTCAGACTCTGGATTTGTCTAATCTCCTCTGGAAGTTCATTCCACAGCTGGATCCCCTCAAATGAGAATGCTTTGTTCCTGGCTCCCATATGCTTTGCCCTGAGCAATGTGATGTGCACTCACCCAGAGGAGAATTTATGCACAAAAAAGATATAACATAAGCAGCAGTGAAAGCTTTCCACATTGTTCCAGGCCTGGCCTGCAGGGAACCACCAATAGTCATGAAAGGATAGTATAGTCTCCATGCCTTCAAATGTTTTCATGTAAAATAAATAAAATATAAAACTAAGCAGCGGTTTTACAGTATGACACAGCAGAATTACTTGCATTAGGACAATTTACCACTTATGATAGCAGTAATAGCACTAAAAGCCAATAAAAATGGTCTGTTCGTTCAGAGATTGGCTTTTATGGCTTATTATAAATATTATCAAGTGAATCAAAAGCTGTCATTATAGTGTCTAAAAAGCCTTCGTACCTTGTAAGCAAACAGTGTGACTTTGACAAATAATCATTAATATGCCTGTGTGAGGCCAAGGAAAAGAAAGAAAGAAAAAAGGAAAACCCAATATTTCACCTAATATAACTCATTAAGATCATTTCAGTTAGATTTTAAATAAGATAGTTTTATACATAAACTGCCACAATTTCCCCCAATTTTTTTATATGTAAATAATTTTCAGACAATCAGAAATGCTTAGATAGTGCAACAATGAGATGTTTAGCTGGATATAGTGACATATCTTCATCAGCTCTGGAAAATGCTTAGGGCAAGACTGTGCTTTTAGGCCCAACCCTGAGCAAGGGGTAGCATTCAACCCCAGGAGGCATTTTGTCTCACAAGCATTACACTGAGGCGCTCTTCCCCTGCACTCTTCTTACTCCAGGAGGGAAAGTATGCTACTGCCACCCTTGAAAGAGTATAGTTTATTTCCTCCCGTATATCTTCCCAGTTAAGATGCCCAGCAAGAAGGGAGAGAAGAGCTAAGGGTCCAACAACTACCAACCACTCTCCAGCCACTTTCTGCCAATTTGCTTTTAAGAGAGGAGTATCCCGAGAGCAGGGTTGAGTAGGCCTAGCAAAAGGATGAGAGATTTACTTTCCCATGCTGCCCTATGCAGCTGAATAAGACAAGCGATTACATATTTAATTGAAACTCCAACAGACCCAGTCTCAGCCATCTACAGCTGTCATTTCTAGCCTTCAAAGCCCTGACCACACTACAGCTCGAAGTTCAGTACCTATCTTGAAAATATGTATCATGGTCTGTGCTTGTAACTGACTTGCAAATACAACTGTCGCTAGCATGACTGCAGTGACTCTAGCACAATTTCTCTAACCAGTTTTGACAAGGAAAACAGCCATACTACTGCACTTCTACAGACCACCACAGCGTGGGACCATAGCATAGCTTCTTAACACGAGTGTATCACTGTGTAACCAGGTTAGGTGTGCACCCTTGTTAAGCCTGAAGTTTCAGAAATCTGGAGATTTTACTCACATGACTTGCTAGCTTAACATGGATCATCCTGTTTACACAGATGGCAGCAAATGTCCTGCTTACCAGAATGTAAGATGAATGAGGCTGCAGCCTGGAATGAGCTTTAAGGACACAGGAATTGCTGTGCTCCTGCTGACTTGCCTGGTGCCCTGGTAACTCTGGTGGCTCCAAGAGGCTCTGCCCCTGCTTGCTTTTTGTCCTAGAAGACCTGTGGTGGGGTTCTTAGGGGTGCTGCTTGCCCTGGGCTGGGGCGTGGAGGGGTAGGCTGGCTCCTGAAATCAGCAGGGGGAAGCTCTGGCTGGGCTGCTAGCTCCAGCTGAGTACCTAGGCCTGGCTGCTTAGGGGCTCTAGCTGTCCTGCCTATTGCTCCTAGCTATAGCTGGCAGGCCCCTGGGGTCAGGGAGAAATGGCTGCTCCATGTCACTGTAGCCATAGCTCCACTCTATGGTTAAAACCTTCAGGGGGAGACTTAGAGTCTAAAGTCCGTGAGGACTCTAATCATAGAGACCCTGTCTAGAGGAGCAGCCTAGAGTGTCTCCTCAGCTCTCCAGGCTGGGCGAGTGTTAAGTCCCTAGCCCCGGGACTCCCAGCCAAGCCCATAGCCTGAAGGGTCTAGGTCTAGGCCATGTTACCATAGCAACAGCCTTACCAGGCCAGAGGTCCTGGCGAGGGAGGCCCATCATTGCAGGTTCCTCTCTGGGCTCCCCTTCTTGTTTTGTTGGGTTTTTCCTCGTGACGGCCTTCTGCATGGAGGTGAATTTCAGCTTAAATACCAAACTGATAGGTGCTGGTTGGGGTCCCTCTCTATCCCAGTAAACACTTCCGTGATCCCAAGTGGCAAATCTATGCATGGGGACCAGTCCCCTTGGGTGCAACACATTATCTGTGATGCCCATGGAAAAGCAGGAATTCTCTCAGCCTCACTGAAGCTTGCAGGGGCTTTGGACATCTCGCATGTTCAACCAGATAAAGATACTGAGTACAGTTTAGATGCAGATGTCTGTGCAGAATGAACCAAGCTGAAGCCAGGATTAATCCATTTATTTTTTTGCTTCTGAACATTGTCATTCACATAGAGTCAGATTTCGTGGCCTAAAGGGACAATTACGTTCATCTAGTCTGACCTCCTACTGAATATAGACCATAGATTTCATTCAGAAATTCCTGCATCTGGTCCAACAAGAGCAGGTTGAACTACAGCATATCTTTTAGAAAGACATCCCATCCGATTTAAAGACTCCAAGAAACAGAGAATTTACCATGTCCTTTGTTAATCCGTTCAAGGGGGTAGTTACCCTCATTGTTAAAACTGAACTGCATAAGCTCTCAAGTACACTTCATGTCCCATAAATTCACTGGCAAATTGACATTGGCCCTTATTGACACACAATATCACAGTGGAGACCAATCTAGCTGCCCCATCTCACTTAGTCTTTCTCTGACTTGTGTGGTAAGAAGATCCAGGGCAGGTGCTTGCCTGATGGTAAAATAGTTAATTGTGCTCATTGTGGGTTCAGGGCAATCCAGGGAAAAACACTTCCCAGGATGGCTTGGTTTGGAGGTGACATGGGAAAGATTCTTACTCAGTGAGAGTGAGGCACAGCAGATGCAGGGTGCATCACTCCCAAGTACATCCCCGTGTCTGGTTTAAAAGAAGCCAACATACCTCTTACTCTTGGAGATGTGCTGTTAATACAGGCTTTGAAGGACTAGGCCCCATTGTCAGAGCTATATAGCTTGGTAGAGTCTGGATGGGAAGATGTAGTTTTCTGCCCAGTATCACTTTTTGTGGATTTGTGCCTCCTGAGTTCAAACAACTCCAGAAACAAAAAGCGAAACTCAGCTGAAACCACCACATTTCACTTCACTTTATTTCAGGGTTGGAGAGAGAATGGAAAAGGTGCAGGGAAGGAGGCAGGACTCCTCACAGGAAGACCGAGAGGAGGGGAAGTGCTAAAACAGAGTTTACTGATTCGTAAATAACAGTAAGGTGTATGATCCTTTTTAATGCTCTCTGAGTTCATGCAAATATCTCAAAGTACCTAGTAACCATTTATCCACATTACAAACGCTGCCCACAGACCGAACAACTGCTGTTCAGTGCCCAGGAATAAGATGGTCAGCAGAGGTTCAGTAATTCAGGACTGAGGAGTACAGGCTGCCTGTTGAAGATGGTAATATCAGTGTCACCTATCTGTCACTTTTAATAGCATTTTCCAATAGTGATTCATCACCCCTTCCTCTATCTCAAAAGTTACTACAAAGTTAAGAGGTAAGAGAAGAGTCTAATTCTGTGAAGGTTTCAGAGCTTGGGAACTTTGAATTTAATCTTATGAATTTGATGTATGTGTGTTGCTCAGATGACTAGCTCGTATTCAGCTATTAGTCACGCTTCTCTCTTTTAGGGTGAAACTCATCCCAGTGCAGAGGACCAACACAACTCCAATCCACACTTTTAAGCCCCATTTTAAGCTCTGTTTTGAAGACACTGTGCTAGGCACAATGGTGAATTTCATTCCTAGAACCAAAGCTGCATCACACCACGGCCACATGCAAAGCTCCAAATGCAGTGGAAATACAGAATTTTTGTTACAGTGGCAGAAAAAAGAGTCAGCACAAGACATTCAACTACCTGTTGCACACCATAAGGCAGTGGTCCATGGTGACTGGATGCAGGAGTGTTGAGAGAGGCATTGTGGGAGGGCCACATGAGTATGGAATATGATTTTAAGCAGAGTTTTATGACAGAGGCCCCAATTCAGCAAGATGCTTAATTCAGTGGGACTTGTGCATTTAAAATTAGGCACGTGCTTAAGTATTTTGTTGAATCTGGGCCAAATAGGATAGGAAGATGAGGAAGGCTCTGGGCATTATTTCTGCCAATAAGCTGTAATAGAGTCTGTGGCCCAGGTGCAATGTTACTTAGCACTGCCTTTCTGATTTTCTGAGGGGATAGGTACGAATCTGTCCTCCCCGCGACTCCACCTGCATAAATCCATTGTGGCTTTGCCTAACAGCCCGGGACTTGGCCATATTTTCCATTTTTCCTCTTTAGTGAGACATATTGATATTTTTACCTATGTGTATTTTGTTTTGTTAATGGGAACTTTTTCAAATACGGTGTGGTAATGGACTGTGGCATATGGGATTATACATTCATTATTCTCAAGAGCACTGTGTAGACTGTACCATTAAGACACGAGCAAAACGGCAGATCAGGGGCTTGGATTCTGGCAAATGAGCCCTTTTAAGCTCATTGCTCTGTGCCCATTAGGCTTGGTTTGGCACCCCTTTAAAGCTTTGTGCTGACTGAGTTCCGATTGCTCCAGCCGAATGTGTTAGAAAAAGGCTGAGATCACTGAGCACTCTGCTCTGGGTCAGTCAGATCAAATCAGGGTGAAGTCATGACATTACCTTGAAAAACAAAAAAGCACTAGAAGCAACTGGCCATTTGGTGTTTCAGTTGAATAGATAAACTGTTCTTGGGGTTCAGGAATGACAACTTACTAAATCAAGGTGGGGTTCTATTACTAGAGGAAGGACACTTATTATTTTATATCTGCTGATTTCAACTATACCTTTATCTTTCTTGGGTTTTTTGCTGGCTTTTACAAAAATGAGAGGCAATTTAACACAAGTAAAAGATTGCCATTTTACCATGAAAAAAACTGCTTCACACCCTGAGGGGCAAATTGGGGAGGCGGGGGGTTAGAGGATTCATGATTTTGCCCTTTGCGATACTTCACTTTATCTGCACCAAAAAAAGAGATGCCTTTGCTAATGGAAATAGACGCATTTCAGCTTCGATCAAATTCATGAGTAATTGTGAAAAAGAAAATCTCAGGTTGTGCCCATGAATACTCAGTGAGGGAGAACACCTAATAATTTTGCATAGTTCTGCTGACTGAACAGTTTACAGCGCTGCATAGAGAACTTTAAACAATTGACTTTTCCAATAAGACAGGTGAGACGACACTAGTAATGCTTTACACCTTCCACTATATGGTCAATGCACTTTGCTGACTTCAACATGTTAAGCCTCACACCTTTGTGAAGAAGGTTGGCCTGAACCAAAACTTTGGAAACTTGAGTGAAGGTCTGCTCCAGATCTGAACTTTGTGGCTGGATCCTATTTCTATAATGAACCAAGCCAAACCTTACAGCTGAACCTTCTTGAACCCTGAGGAAGTTCAGATCAAAACTTTGCAGACTGGGTTCATCCTTTCTATAACCTCTATATTATAGGTTGAGAGACTGAAGCACAGAAATGAACACATTGAAAAGTGGTCACTCATCTTATTTACCTCATTTTAGAGTGCCAATCTTGCACCTTATTTTCTGAGATGTCGAGAACTGCAACTCTCATGGACTTCATTTGGAGTTGTAAACTCTCCGACAGTTAGGCCCTCTATGTTTTAAGTTGGTCAACCAAAACTTGTGCCACCCAAAATCACTGGCCCGTTTTTGAAAAACGTGGCCCAACATCACAAGGAGCTAAAACTGCCACTGGCTTCAATGGGAGCAGGATCGAGCCCAAAGTGACCTAGTGTCAGTACTGCATTATTAGACTCTAGGTTTCCTGATTCTCAGTCTCGTATCTCAGTCAGGACTCCTATTTACTTCAATGGGCTTTGGATCAGGCCCTTAGTGCTTTCAGGAAGGAAAGTTTGGTTATTTTAACATGAACTGGATGAAAATACAGCCTTCTCTGGGTAGGGGATGTATACAGGTTAGGAAAAGTCAATTTCCAACCTCTGCTGTAGCTACACATTCTCCTCCTTGCTAATACCTCTCACTGTTTGTTTCTTTCTCTCTCTATTATTTAACCCTTGAATATTTTGTTATACAGGTTCCATGAAAAACACTATATAAAATAAGAGCCTAATCCTGCAAGAAGCTCAGCACTCATGCTTTGAATGCTGGGAAAACTGAGGGCACTCAACGTCAAGCAGGAAGGACCATGTAACTGTTTGCAGAAAGGACATTTGCCTTGCACATGCACACAAATATGCCCCATCAGTGAAACATACTTAACCTGCTGATTTTCAGTTACAGCATCTCTCTACATCCTCGATCCATAATGCTGTGCACTGTGTTTGCTCTGCAGCTAAGATTATTCTAGCAGTTGCTTTGGAGGAAGGCCATCGCCATCCTCGAGGCAGTGTAAGCTCTCCTGTATCCAATGCCAACTAGTATTATTAGCATGTCTCTTTTAACTGCTTATTCCCATTAATTTGTAATAATATACAAACCCATTCAAATAAATAATTGCACAGAGTGAATAAAAAAGCAATTTATACTGTTTTTTATCTGAGACAATTTTTACAAATAGTTCTTTTAAGTAGCCTTAATAGTATCTCTTTAATATTGCCATTACAATTCACCAGAGTTCAAGAGCAGAGCAAATTTACATCTGTTAAAATAATGGAATTGACACTGATATTACATCATTGCTATTTTAAATAATCATTCTTCATAATTCCAACCTATATGCCTCAAATTGAAAATAAAAGACTTGCTCGTGCTCCCACCAAAATCAATGACAAAACTATTGATTTCCAGGCAAGCAGGATCTAGCCCTAAATGTGGGGCCTAAATTGACCTTACAGTGTCTTTTTGGATTTGACAGTGTTCACTTATGTAGTAAAGAAGAAGAATTCTCTTCACTGAAAGAATTACTGGGTTAAATTCTATGGCTTGTATTGTGCCATGATAGATGATCAAGTGATCTCTTCCAGCCTTACAAATCTATGAAGCTAGGTAGACAAGTGTGAATTTCAAGAGAATAATAGGTTACAGAGTAGCAGCCATGTTAGTCTGTATTCGCAAAAAGAAAAGGAGTACTTGTGGCACCTTAGAGACTAACAAATTTATTAGAGCATAAGCTTTCGTGAGCTACAGCTCATTAGAGCATAAGCTTTCGTGAGCTACAGCTCACTTCATCCGATGAAGTGAGCTGTAGCTCACGAAAGCTTATGCTCTAATAAATTTGTTAGTCTCTAAGGTGCCACAAGTACTCCTTTTCTTTTTAAGAGAATAATAGTTATCTAATTTTATCCTTTTGTTTTAACACAGAAAAATAGTATTTTACAGCTGTATTTTGTTTTGATTTTAATGGAATTTTGTGATTTTGCTTCTTGGTGATCTCATTGGGATTTTGTTTTAACATGAGTATAGTCTGAAATTTCACAAATTCACCTTCTCTCAGTAAAATTTCAGGAGTGTCACTGGTCATTAAGAAAATATTTACCTGCAAAAATAAAAACTAAACTAAAAAGGGGCTGAAATGAAAGATAAGGTGATTTGTGAGGGTCTTCAGTAAACCATGAATGCAGTGTCACCGTAGACAGCATAGCTTGTAAGAGGCTAGTATTATTGCTGAAGATAATGAAATGAGTTTCCACCATTTTCAGACATAAATCATATATAGGATATGTAAAACCATAGCCCTTTCTCCGATCAGGGAAAAAAGTGAAATGATAACTTCAGGAAACCCAGTATAGGATGATGATAATTTTCAAGACTATGTGAAACTGGAGAATCATGGCTTGCGGTTAAGGTGCTGGCCTACAGGACAGATGAGCAACATGCAGTTCATGGCTCTGCCACTGACTTCCTGTGTGAGCTTGCACAAATGATTTGATCTCTCTGTGCTGCAGTTCCCATGTGTAAAGTCCTCAGACCTCCATAGTCTATTTAGATTGTAAGCTCTTTGGGACTGCCTCCATCTATGTGTATGTAGAGCACCTGGAGCTCCAATCATGGGGTCTCTAGCCTCTGTTGTTAATACTACTATTAATACAATGTCAGGTCACTGTATTTTACTAGAAAATCAAACCAATCAGGTGATTGCTGTAGTATGTACTTTAATACTGGGCATGTTAGATGTTTTTTGGGTGCCAGCTATTGAGTACCTTACAGAACTGTCTTATTAGAGCTAGTCTAATAACTAAAGTAATTTCAGTCTTATTTTATTACCACTGCATTGCCTAATATAAATAAAACAGCTACCATAGCTCAGCAACTTGGAGCCAAATTCAGATCTTATTTACATCAGTGTGAAACCGGAGTAACTCCCTTTGTGTCTTGATGCATTACTCCAGATTTAGGTAGATGTGAGAGAGAGAACAGAATTCAGCCATTAATATTTTAAAATAAATAAGTATATCCAGGAACGGGCAGGCTTCACTTTACTTCTTCACAATCCCTTCTGCCTCCCCCATGCTTCCCCCCAAAAACTATATTAAGGGTTTTTTTCTGTTTCCACAGCAGGACACCTGCCATGCTGCTTATTTAGGAAAAGGAAAAATTTAGCTTGGATGGTAGAACAATATCTTAACAGAAAAGATTATTAGGCAAGGGAATGAGCTGCCTAAAGAAGCGGTTGAGGCACTGTCACTAAGAGGTGTTTAAGAAGAGGTTAGAGAAAACACCTAAGGTATTAGCCGACAGGAAAATTTCACTCCATGCAAGGGATTTAGCTAGTTGACCCATGGGGTCTTTTCCAACTCCATCCACTGAGATTCTTGTTGGCATTGTTCTTCGGATTCAAAATTTGGGCTCATCCAGTTCACGCCTGTAGCATTAAGTCAACATGATGGCTAGTAGAAGCCAGCCTAGGGGCTGATGCTAACTCAGACTCAGTGAATCTGATTAGCAATGCACCTCTTAAACAGAAGCTACTACTATAAATGGCCTTTTTGACCAATTTGCCTGTCTATTGCTTCACAGTCACACGCATTGCATGCTAGTCAGAGAAAGGGGTGGGATAACTGATGGGGAAGGTGGATTATTGGCATAAATCCTTATCACTCCGAACATAGGACAATTAGCCATTGCTTCCTGGACCTCACCGGTGAGAGGAAGAGGAACGAAATAAGTACTTGAAATGATCTAAAAGGATGACTCTTCAGTCCTTGGTCCAAATTCTCCATTCATTCTGGCTATTTTGTGCAGTCTTCATGTCAGATTACATGAGGATTCCCCCTTCATACAGTTGTCTTCCCAGAAAAACTTCTGTGCCATCTGTACGCTTGGCTCCCAACTGGGGAGTAATGCCTTGGCATTCCTACACACCAGCAATCCCCTTTTAAACCCTTGCAGGGTCATCAGAGAATATACCCAGCAAAGCTCTGAGCGTAAAAACAGTTTTTAAATTAATGAGGGGAACAGAAATTGTGGAAAATGCTCACTTATTGAAGATGTATATTGCTGTTACTGACAACTGTGTTAAGAAAAAAATAGCATGCACTTAAAACAGCCTCCTTCTCGCTTGCTTGATTTTTTTTGGAGAGAGATGATTTTTAAGAGATTATTGAGACACATTATTTAAGATATGATTTTAAGAGCCTAGTTTTCCTCTCACATTGTCCATCTAATTCAGGAGTGACATAGAAATCAATGGGGTGAGGTTGGTGTGAAACCAGTTTAAATGTGACCCGTATCAAGCACCGAGACATTTATGAATAAAATGAATCATTCTTGTTTTGTGGGATGATGATGATATCCATGAAGAATCAGCATACAGGGCCTGATTCTCCTCTTACTTACTCCATTGTAGATCAGGAATAACTGCATGGAGATCAATGGAGTCACACTGGTATAAAATCAATGAAATGAAAGGAGGAGCAAGCCTATAGTGCCAGATCCTCAGCAGGTATAAATGGATTCACTTCTGCTGAGATCAATAGGAGCGGCACCCATTTGCACCAGTTGAGGATCTGGCCCTTTATCTTTAGTTTATTTACATCCTGAAGCCCTGCATGTATGTTGTTTTAAAGCATTTCCCTCATTTACAAATGATTGATTTGACAGTAGTTATGCTATAATCACAAAATACAGCATTCTGTTGACATCACAGCCAAGAAGTAAGATTTTTTTCCACTAGCATCCAGTGACAGCTATATGGATATCATCATCAAGTGTGTAAGGCCGAAGAGCCACATCATAAATTATATGAATTGTACAAATTTGACCACTTCACCTGAACTGTGCACACAAATCCATCTCCATAGGGACTCCTTAATATTCCAAACTCTGAACAGCTTCTAAGAGCTTCCATTTCAGAAAAGAATAACTTTATGCTATACCACCACACTATCATTATTATCTGCATACATATGCACACAATATGTGGTGATGATATAGCCACATGAACTGCAAGATGGGATCAGATTAGTGGTCCATCTAGTCTAACATCAAGTCTCTGACAATAGCCAGTATCAGCTGTTTCAGAAGAAGGTATAAGAAACTCTGGGATAGACAGCCATAATATCCCTGTCATAAATCATGGGAGGAGAAAAGGTGTTTAAAAAAAACCCCATCCATGAGAATTAACCTTTTGAAGTTTCTGAGAAATTCTTCCCTCAGGGCAAAGAAGTTTGTGGCTATATGGAGGAGGCATGTAAAATGCCAGCCTTAAAACCTGTCTGAACCTAAGGATTTAAAGGGGAATCTGGTCTCTGTGGTTCTCACTGGCCTCTTCCTACCAGAGGTGATGTCGCCCAGGCTCCCAGTATAACAGTACATTGCCCACTCCTGGGAATGGGGAGGGTGAAAGCCACTTTTAAAGAACAGTAAATTGTGCGCAGCTGCTCCCTGGCTCTAACCCAACAACCCCCAACAAACCTGCACTGCATTGACCAGCTTCATGTCATTTGTACAGAAGGGTTTCCACAGGCTGTGGGTGGGTGGGTGAATGTGTCATTTCCCTTTCTGTTGATTTCATAGCCATTCGTTGTTCCATTGCTCCCATCCATACCACATACCAGAGGACAGCATGTGACCTAAATTAATTTTTGTGTGATGCCTATTTTTTCTATTAGCACTCCTTGTTGTCACCCAGTCATGATATTTATATTGATTTAACCCTCAAGCACTGTGGTTCCTCAGTAGTGTAGTTGTTTTACACTATGCTTGTTACTATCATCTATAGATTCTGTGCACTAAATGTGCACTGTATATTGTACCCATTTCTGACAAAAAGGACACTTTGCCATTATAGGCATATCTGCAAGGCATCGCTTTTCATATCTGTGTCCTGTGGGATCCATGAGAAAATAGAGATTATATTTATTCAGAAATTAAATTAGATTAATAATATTTAAAGTAATTTACAAATAGCAATCAACCTCTGTAATGAAGGTCAAAAGAAAAAGGACATATTAACAATTGAGTATCTCTCCTCCCTTCCCCTTAAAAATTTTAATACTTCATACTTGTTAATAATCAGGAAAATAGCCCTTTCAAGAGTAGCATTTGCTGAAATTGGTAGGATCATTTTGCTAATTCTAATACTCTTTTAATGAAATAATTTGAAATAAAAAAGCATGGAGACTGAATGCCAATGGAAACATATTGCTGATACAATAAATTGTTAATGTATTTTCTAAATGAATGATTTAAAATAGCTATTAAAGTAAAGAGAATGAGCTTATGTTTTTAGTAATGACTTCTCTTCTTCAAAAAGAAATCTGTAAATCCCCGACTGCAATTTCACATCCCAAAAGGACCAGCAGTCCTGAGACCAGTGCTTATTGCCTTTATGTTTAATAGTAGTATACTTGATTTTATGTCATGGTTTTAAATATTTAGATTTATGGTTGTTTATGCTTTTCTATTTTAAATCAAATCCTGTTATTCTCTCTGACACTCAAAAACAATGCTCTCACTCAGTGAGGTCTATTTTTGTATATATAGATATATACATATACATATGCTATATAAGTACAATTTTATTCATAGGAGTGCATAATGATTTAGGCTGTGATTGTTAATAAAAATGCATTTCTAACCATCAAATTTGAGTCTATTATTCTGAGTTAATTGCATTTGCCCTAAAGAGACTTACAACTGGCTGTCAGCCTATTTGTGTCAGTTTCATTTTATTCATCAGTCAATCTTGTCTTCCCCTTTTTTGCATCCCATATATTGATCAAATAGATTTGTTAGAGTGCCTCTGCAGCTTTAAAAAAAAGTTTGTTATCCATCAGGTTTATTTGATTACTGCATTAGTTTGCATGTTATCTTAATTGATATTTCAATAGCAAAAAAATGCCCTTTTGATGGTCCCACAAAATTTCCATTACTCTAATCCAAGTAACTAACTTGTGGATGTAGTGAAGGTGGTGAGAAAAAATATAAACATAAAGCCTATTTTTTAAATGACTGTTAATCTGCAACAGTGCCATGTTTGAGCATTTTATATGACGGAAAGAGAAATAAGTATGGTATGAAACTTGATTTTTATAAACATCAGTGCTATACCAATATGTATTATGCTGCATATAAAACCCATTAACAAAACACACACAGTTGGTAATATAAATTAAGATGAAATCAGATCTGGAACAGAGTGTTTTAAGGGCAGTGGGGAAAATGAAACAAGATTATTTAAGGCATAACACCTTGAAAAAAACTGGGGAAGCTGAAATTGAAAAATGGAAGGGAAAACAGTGTGTTGCATGGGCCAAGTTGCTTGTAGTGGAGACAAAAATAGGTACAGATAATTACTAGAGCAAAAGGAAAGTGGCAAAATGGTGGCCCTTTCTTCTTCAATTAATAAGGATGTGATCCTGCTCCTAGTGAAGTCAATGGGAGTTCTGCAGTAAGTTATATAGAAAAAACTGAGTTGAAATTTTGACCCCAGGGAAATCAATGGGAGTTTTGCCATTAACTTAAATGGAGCCAAGATTTTAAACCCGTTCTTTTGCGAGGCAGAAGTAGTGCAGTCATTTTCCCATTATGAAAACCAGAGAAGCATTGTATACATTTTCAATATCGACTAGAGTGTGCAACTCTGGCTCATGTCAGTGAGCACTTAATCCCTGATCCTGAATCTGCACGGATGGACCCCGGAGTCTGCACGGATCCCTTGTAGCTTGCGGGGTTGTAGCCAGAAGCAATGCTCTGGGATTACTAGTATGAGTAAGTGCTCACTACTGCAAGCTGGGGTTACACAGTAAGTGCCATATTGGCAAGATTTTCCAAACATCAGCTCCCGCATTCAGATCCAGATTTTTCAGAAGGGCTCAGCTGTCATTTCAGATCAAACTAATTGGCCAATTTTCAAAAATGTGGTTCATGCTGAGAGGATCTGGTGGGGGTGGGGGGAAGATGTGACCATTTTAGCAAAAAATGCATTTTTATTGAAATTTTTTGGAATTTTTGTGGCCAGCTCTACAGCTAGTCAAAACATGGACTCAATTTTTCATGAAAACGTGTGTGAAAAACTTGTTTCTGGTTTTCAAAGAAAAATGTCAAATTTTTCAACCAACTTTTTTGCTGAGGTCTTTTGATAAGTTGGTCATAAGCATCACACTTTCAATGCGAGTTATTGGATGCAGAGCACTTTTGCAAACTTGGCCTACTTGAAAATCAGACCCAGATCTCTTTTGGAAATCTTTCTGGTTTCTTTGTATTTCTTCTCTTCAGTAGTCTTTTGTGGGAATCCTTTCATAACATTTCAGACTTTTCACTCAATCTTTTCTTAAAGTGACAACAGGGATTTTAAAACTCAATGTTCTCTAAACAAAAATCAGCTCTGCTACAGTACTAAGGCAGTTAGCAACATTTCTGAGATTCAGAATAGTGTGGAATGATAGAATAGCACAGTGTTTCAAGTCAAACTGTTACAACCAACCAGAACCAAATATAAACGGGAACAGATGAGAAAAATACAACCTCAACACCTTGGGACAACAGAGAAACAGGGAAATGATTACTACATAAAAGACATTTCAAAGACCTCCCAGAAAATTAGGCATAAAAATCCCCAATAAAAAAGCTCAGAAAGAAAACTGTCACACCCCCTAAGCCTCAACAGACTTTAACAAGATGTTCACATGAGCCAGAGATTGTCTCCTTCGGCAGAAGACAAAAGGCACAGAAAACAATACTGTCTAGTGTAGGATTAGGAGGCAAGAGATAGATAAAAAGGATTCCTTAACCTTACAATTAGAAATCCCAACTCTCCAGCCAAGAGGATAATCAGAAACATGCTGAAAACCTATGTCACAATAACTGTTGTACCTTTCTTTACTCTTTGAAAACATATATATATATATATTGCATCCCCTGAGAAATGCTTTGATGACTACTCGATTACAGGCAACTCCTGTTACCAAACCACAATCCAGCACATGTGGTAATAACATTTTGTTTCCCATAGTTCATATTTCCATCGCCACCCACCAGACTGAAATTAGATTACCAAAGCTCAGACCAACTTTCCAAACAGGACATTCCAGTAAATGTACTGCTAAAAGCAAAATTAAACATAATGCCGACAGACAATTGGCTTATCGTGGCCCAACCCAGATACAAATACAACTCCCTCATGCCAAATATACTAAATTAAATAGATTTTTCTCTGGTTAAAATGGAAACAACTTAGCTAATATACTGGGCACACTGAGCTTTATTGGCATTACTAATGCTCTGAAGTAAGAGGGGGAGTATTGGCAAGTGTAGAAATGAGACTGAGGAAAAAAACAGGAAACTTGCAGGCTGGAAAGACATTTGCGAGCCTGTCAAGTTTATCCTAGCTATTGGAGCTAACTAGTGGCCATAAACTGAATAGCTACAGAGATTTAATTATGTGCCACATAATTCACCACAGATTAAACTTTCTGGAGGTGAACTGGCATATCCAAAGTATCACTTTATAGACAGGAATTGTCCCCAGTTTACAGAAGATAAATCTGGACACAAAGAAATTGAATAAATAGCCAGGTTCGTTTAACCTAGGAGGAAATTTCAGAGTTTAAGACATCATAATTCTCAATTGTATTTTTAAGACAACTCTCAGTATCCATTTGAAAATGGACTTCACTACGTAATCCTTTGCTAGAGGCACTCTTGTTTAAACCATCTTGGAATCACTGAGGAAGGAAAGGGGAAGTCATCTTTTCACACTCATTCCTTACCTGCTGCTCATGGTGGTTCCTCTCTCCAGGTCCCTGCGATCCCAATGCATACACAGAGTATTAGAGCAGGTGCCCTGGGCACATATCATTTCATTCTGCTTAGCTATACTCCATCTCAAAAGGTACAACTGAGAAAGATATTCCTCTTGATGACCTGGCCTACATTTTTGTACAGTGTTGTAGTGTGGGGGGTTAAACACGTCCGCAAAGCTCTTTGTTTTCCACTGGTGGGTGAAATGATCCCTCTGTAGGTAAAGTGCTCTGGGACCAGCCTACAAAGTGCAATTGAGCACATTTTGATCAATGGGAATTCTGCACATACAGTATGCCAGTGGTACAAAAGAGGACTCTATCTCTTCAATTAAAATAGTAGGGCTTTAGGATACATACATTGGTTTTCCAAAATACTGATATCCAGGTCATACTAGTGCTGCTACAAAATCCAGCCTCACGATGCTTTTTGTTCAACTCTTGTTTTTCAGAATTGGCCAGTCCTATCTTACAGCCTCTTGGAGACTCAGGTAAGCTTCCCCACCTATCAGAGCTACCCCTTTCTGTGAGGAAAATTAAATGATGTTATGATAATTATAACTATATAGCACCTGTCATGCAGAAGAAAGAATTTAATTATATATAATTTAGTATTGTGTAGGGAACCTGGTCTCCATATTGTTTGGCTTTACTTATTGATTTGTCATCTGAGTCAGGTTTCAGCCCATCTCTAGAAGGTGTGTGCATATTTTACAGTTTAAGATGTGTAAAATAATATATCCAACTCAGAACTAAGAGGGGAATGTATGTAGGCCACCATACAGTGTATTTATGTCAGTTGTTTGCAATATTGTTGTAGCTATGTTGGTCCCAGGATATGAGAGAGACAAGGTAGGTGAGGTAACACCTTTTATTAGACCATTGGTCCAGTAAAAGATATTATCTCACCCACTTTACGTTAGTTGGGCACTTTGCTTGGATGCCGAGGTTAAACCCTCTTTCTCTTGTGAATATTGCAAAAGTACCTTTTGACAGATGGTTTGATAAATAGCCACAAGGATCAGAATGTGAGCTGCATGAAACGAGCGTGTTTCAGTTTGCAGAATTTCAGCTGCCAAAACCCAGCGGTTTACTTTGGGTTGATGCAAAGCTGAAAATTCCGGGCAACTATCACTGGCTGCCTAATGAATCTTGCTGGTTTCTTGCTTAAATCAGAATTTAACTACCTCTTATCCCAAAACATCTCACCTCTGCCCTACCTTTATCTATCTGCTGGAGTGGAAAGGATTGCAAAAGAAAGCGCTTAACATCTGGCCACTTCTTGCTGCTTTAGGGGACTCTTTACCCCTTTAATCCAATTTAAGGCCCCTTGAAGGAGTGGGATGTCTGCCTGCTTATCCTCTCTCCATTCAGCAGCAGCAAGATTGGGAATTGTCCATCCAATCCCCCTACTTCTGTAATAGCCTTTAGCATGAGATGCATCAGACAAAGCTGGTTATTGAGGCCTTTAAGATCACTGCAATGACTCACTCCACCCCACCCCTGACCTGACCTTCTCTGTGTTTCTGCATTAGATTGTGAGCTTATAAGATTCTGCACCAAGGACATCTGGGGATGTTATAACAACAAGCTGCTTACAGCAAGGACCACATCATCTAACATGTTTGTAAAGCATCAGGAACACTTCTGGCACTCAATAAACAAACCATACTAGTAATCATTGGAATTGGTCTCAGAATGTCCTGATATTGCATTGAACTGAGCTGAATACAATAGCTCTGTGCTGCATTTTTTATTGTTCCCCTCAACCCCCACTGATTGAGGTTGCTTTGATCAGAAACTAATTAGCAGGAAGCTCATTGAGGGTTAGTTGGGCAAGGTCAAGACGACATTAATCTGTGCCGCTAAACCACGATGAGGCAAATCATTCAGTGTAACTAAGAAGTAATTCAGACTGCACTTTTGGCATTTTTTCCCCCTCTTTTGTTCTGTCAGTCTGAAGAGAACAGCTCGTGTGCTGTAATTTAGAATAGAGCTTTTTTAAAGCTTTCACTCAGGAAAAGCTTCTGGAGCTCTGGGGGTATAGCTTAGCTCAGAGAAATAGAAAGAAAGCAAGTTTGCATTGACAGCTTGATCCCAGAGAGAGGTGGCTGCCTGCTTGTCTAACAGGTCCTTTGGGTCTGGATGAGGCAGAGACAGAGGAGCAGTCATATTAAGTGAACGTGTGCTGCCAATGTTAAAGGAACAATTACCATTATTCTGCATAGTTCACTGTTTGCTTCTGCTATTTCCTTCAATAAAACCTCTTTTCACTTGCCAATTGGAGCTTGTCATGTAACAATATTTCTCATGCACAATACACATACTGAAATGCCCTTGTGTTTTTAATACATTTATAGTGGTTAACAATAGGGGTATAGTGACAGAAAAAACGTACTTGCTTTGAATACAGAATAGATTCAAAGAGGAATAAACCAAGGGCCCTGTTCTGAAAGGATTAATGCCAGAATTAGGGCTGGATATTTGCCTGATTTTGGTGTAAAAGTGGTGGCACCTCTTTCATTTAGTTGATGTCTAAATATTCATCTCCAAGGTCCAGGCTATGACTTTCTTACTCCCACTGGGAAGGAGTTACTCACATGAGTCTTCAGTGGTGACTTCAGTGCAATTACTCATGTGAATCATCGATTCATGGTTAGATTCACAGTTAGGTTCCAGATTGGATTATATCTTTCACACATAGTCTTATAATACATCCATAAAATGGTGAACAAGTCCTAAGGGTGACAGAGGAAGATTGGCATCAATATAAGTGAACAAGGAATACCAATGCTGGGATGCATGTTGACAAACTTGAGTGTGCCTGATTCTGTTCTGTACAGGTATCTAAGATGTAGAATAGGCTTCAGAGGAAGATTGTGAAATCCTCATCTTTGGAGATTTTTAAGAACAGGTTGGACAAACACCTGTGTGGGATGGACTAGGTTTACTTGGTCCTACTGCAGCTAGGAGAGGCTGGACTTGATGACAACTCAAGATCCCTTTCAACCCGATATTTCTATGATTATGTTTATATGGTGGAGACTTGCCCTTAGTAATAGTATCAATGTATTAATAAAACATTGTCCATTTTTGGCTCCTCTATTCTGATCAGAAATTTTGTTTTGGAAACTTGATCATATTGGTAGATCGTCTAACTTGGGGTGAACAATGAACCCTGAGAGGAATGCAGGAAAATTGAATTAACATAGCTTTTGCTTCTGCAGCATTGCTACAATTTCAAGGAATTTTTTTAAAAACAAAACAAGCTGAACAATACAGATAGAAAGATGCATTGTACTCTTAAGCTTCACAAGCTGCAGTGAAGAATACTGTGAATGAGACATTTTCAATTATTCTTTAACTGTAATAAATAACAACAACAACGGCTCACTGGTGGCTTTGCCACAAGCTCCAGGTGTGGGACAGCACATAGCTGCACTACTGCAGGAGTAGCCAGGGAAGCATATTGTGACTCCAAATCTAACTCTTGGTTTTCCTCGCTTCAAAAAGGAGACCTACCTAGCCTCAGCCCTATATTCAGTGCAGTATATGTCCCTTGGCATATTGGTGTAGCGGTGCTGTCTGGTAGATTTATGGGGCGGTGCCTGCCAGCTCACTCCTCAACCCACTTATGTGCTGGCGTAACAGTGGTTTTGACCACGCTGCTGCCCACAATATGGGTAGCCAGGTCCGGAGAGTGAGGACTGCTTCATGACCTCTTTCTCCACTGCGCTGGTGCCCAGGATAGGCCACAACGTGCCCCATTAATAAGAATAAATATAAATCCAAAACCTCAGTTCTCTGTTCAGAAGAGGGAGGATGGTGTTGTGGTTTCAGACAAAGGCTCAGGTTGATACGTACTTGATCTGAACTGGTTCAATCATCCCTAGAGGCAAAAAGATCAAAAAAGTGCACTGTAAAAAAAACAACACTAACCACAACAATAACAGGACAGCTTCTTTACAAAAGCCCTGGGGGGCTACTGCCCAGAACATAGCAGCTATGCCATTTAGGAGATCCAAGCTGCAGCTTAACTTCAGGCTCCGAAACAGAGACATACCTTCTAGGAGTCTCACTTTCTCAAGTGCAGAAAGAGTCACGGCATGATGCCAGTGTGCCTTGGCCACAGACAGGAGGGAATTAATTAAAAAGAGGGGGGAAAAGATTAGCTATCACAAAGGTGAAATGCCACAAAGAACTGCTGCTCTCTGCACCAGCCCCAAATTTGAATTATTTGCTTATTTTTTAAAGTGAAAGAAAGATAGATGTTGCTTAATAGACAAATTGGAGAACAAGATCCCTACCCAAAAGACCAAGCAAGATAGTTTTAATTAATTATTAATTATTATTATTGTGTACTATGGTAGCACCTGGAGCCCCAGTCAAGGACCAGGGCTCCATTGTGCTAGGCCCTGTACAATCATGGAATAGAAAGACTGTCCCTGCCCCAAAGAGCTTATCTGCTTCTCAAGACTTAGCAAATAGAAAAGTTCACCCAGATTTTCTTGCCACCAGCTGAACCAAACAGAATATAAAGTAAAAAAATAGAGGGGGTCTTGAGGTGGCCAGATACATTGTTATGAGGAAAAGCTTATAGTCAGAAACCTCAGGCCACCACCACAACCACCAAAATGTACAATGCAAACCAAAAAGAAATCTGGTAGGAATTGGAGATGGGCCTGAACCAGAATTCTGGACTAGAACCTCCACACAGTGTAGAGGTTCTGATCCAAAAACAAAACTCTGTGGCTCAGGCCAAAATATATGTGATTGCATAATGGATTCAAACAACCAACTTTTCAAACATGATCACCACTGATGTAGTTTCAACCCCCACCCCACCCCCAAATTGGCATACATAATTGAATGACTGTCTGCATGAGCCACTTCCCTGATTGCATGGAATATCTGGCCACTTATTTTGGTGCAAGCCTGGGAACTAAATACTTTGAAAATCTGACCCATATTGTGAGTGCTGAGCATTTCAAAATGTGGCCCTCTGAATACACACATGCACGTAGACAGATTCACACACTGCAAATGCATTTGACTGTTTTGCCCAGATCTTTATTCTGAAGACAAATTACACCTAAAAACTGAACTGTATAAGCTAGGTAATGTAATAGGAGTGTTTTTGGATTAACACATCCAAAAATATTCTATAAAAAGCTTGGTCAAACTTCTTTCAAGGTCCATTACAACTACAGTTCTCTTTTATGTAAGAAAACAAAATAGACACACATTGTTCCTTCCAAGCATGGTTCGAAGCATCGTTAAATTCAGCTTTTTTTTTTTTCAGGATGAGCAGCCATACTTTTTATAGTTAAAAGTAATTTTAAAGCAAAAAAGGAACATAAACAATATACACTGACTCTTGACACTCCATTGCTTTCTTAACCTAGGATAATAAAAATTTGCAAATGAACAAAAGAGTGGGAGGAAGATATCTAATTTACAATGTTTTTGAGATAAAGAACACTACAAAAAAAGATCAATGTGAATAATAAAGCATTGTTAACTGAGTCATGACATTTCTATTCTCAGTGAAGATTTGAACATTAGAACTCTGCAAATGAGCACCTTATGCCATTTTCAAAGTGGGAGGAAGACGTATAATTATAATTTTTAAAGTGAAGAGAATTAAAAAAAAACTCTGTGAAAAAGTTTATTGAAAAACATATCGACATATCAATATGACATAAATTACTTTAATTTTATTAAACTAGGAGGGGGAAAAACGCTCTCTCTCTTTTTTTTCTTTTTTTAAGACTGGTTGCAGAATATGTTCCTTGAAAAGAAATTGCTTTATGAAAAAACTATTTTGCTAAGATGAAACAGCACAGCACTGAATGTCAGCACTACCATATATTTATTCTATAACTCTTCCAACAGCTGAGATCTATAAAAGAAACATATTTTCAAAACAGTTTTAACCTCCATTGTCTTGATCACTTGCATTAACATTTTTCATGTCACCTACTGAAATCCCTAAAAGGAACCTTTTATTCAGTCAAAATTAACAAATCTATTTTTAAAAAACAGCCACTGAAGCGTCAGAAAGACATAAGGTTGTGTATTTTATTTGACATATATTTTCAGCTGTCTCTCTCGTTTGTGGGACGAGAGCAACATTTTATACTGATGTTATCAACTCTGAGGAGGAGGGTGATTTTGAGAGTGAGGAAAACAAAGTCTGCTCCCACTGCATCTGTGCCTTAAATTAAGAATAAAAGTATAGTGTTGATCAGATCACTCGGATGGAGCCTTTTACTGTCTTGGCATTCATGAAGCTGGGAGCCAATTGTAAAATGATAGTTTGGGCCTAATTTTATGCTTAGATATATGCACGTGGCTCCCATTTACATCAAAGGGAGTTGCACACATGACCAGAATTTGACCTTCACCTCTTCCATCTTTAAGACTGCACAGAGCCAGAGTAAATAGGCTAAGTGCAGGCAATTTAATGGAGTTAGGGACATAGGCCAGGATTTTCGAAGTGACTAGTGATTTTGGGTGCTCAACTGGAGAAATCTCAGCGGATGGGTGCGCAGCACTTTCTGAAAATCAGACCCCTTTGATGTATGATTTTGGACACTCAAAATCACGAATCACTTTGAAAATCTGGGACATAGAATCTATTCCCAATACAAGAGCAAGGTGCAAGGAAACCACTTCCAGACTATTAGTTCCAATCCCTGGACTGGCTTGGCAGCCCTGCCAAATCCCTATTAACTGGCTCCTTCGGCCCACTGTAACTGTATATGCCACCATGCCAGCATAGGCAGAGCTAGTGTGGAGTACAGTGCAGTAGCCCCCCATTGTATCGTAGCTCTCATTGTGACTCCTGCATGGTATCGTGTGCCAATTGGTGAATTTCACTCTTTGGACCAGATTCTGCCACCTTTACTCACTAAGAATTGTACATTATTCCTTGATTAGTCCCTTTGACTTCAGGATAGCAGTAAGTCAATATTACCGTAAGGATAGCAGAATAAATATTCATATAGCATGGATAGCCATGAAGGTATATGACAGGGGTGGCCAAACGGTGGCTCGCAAGCCATATTTGGCTCTTTTACCATTGAAGTGTGGCTCACAGAGCCTTCCCCCCACCCCCATTCTCCACCTACCAGACGAGGGAGAAGCTCAGGACCTCTGCCTTGCAGTGGGGTAGGCCTGATCCTGCAAAGACCTTGTCACGAAATCACACTGCATAAAATTAAGCACATGCATAATACACCTCTGCTAAATAAGGGCCAGGGAGAGGGGAAAAGGATATATTATGGAGAGCGATCCATCTGACCCATGGTGCACAAGTATTTTGGTACTAACCCAGTTGACTTTCCTCTTTATTTTCTATCTATATCCATCTATTCCTCACACATTTTTTGCATTCTGCATTTGCCTCCCTCCCTGTTTCTGTGCCTAGCTATTCTCGCTTCCTGAATCTACGTTGGTAAAGGGAAGTAAATGAAACCTTTCATTGAACAGATTTCAATATTTAAAAAAATCCCAAACCCTCAATTTCATTCATCACATTAAAATTCAAAATGAATAAAAAATGTCAAAGGTGGAAAAATGTTGACGGGGGAGGGGGCGTATTTTTCTTATTTCAAAACCAGTTAAAGTTACATACATGTATTGGCTTAATTAATTTTTAAAATATCTGTTTGTAAGAAGTATTAATGGAACTGGATGGGATGTGGTCAATCAACACATTCCTGTCAGACTTTAGGATCTGGGCCAAAATGTTTAGGCCAGCCCTATGATAGACTTATAATGAGTCAATAGAGGACTTTACAGTCTATTGGGTCACTGATTCATGAACTAAGAATTTACGTGATGGGGTCAAAAATCCCCCCTATAGAGATCGCACTATTAGCTTTGCCCTTCCAACAGCAAAAAGCAGTCAACCCAAAGCTTCTGTGAATTACTAATCCACCATCATAAATCAGAAGAGAGTAGCTCACTCAATTTCATGATGTCATGAGAAGCCCAACGTGTATTTACAGCCTTGCTTCCATGCTGCAAAAATAAGCCATTTCTAAATCCCTTGTATCCTAAAGCCTGAGCCCAGTAAAATATGGTCGGCATGAGACACTAAAAATGGCCATGAATATACTTTTCTCTAATAGATGGGTTTAGAACAGTTGTAGCTCTCTCTCCCACCTTCTTTGAAATTAATCAGAACAGTTCTATTAAGGTGTGTTCCTTCAAAGTATTCACAGTGGCAATGAGTAAACAGGGAATGATCTTGGGCAAGATATGGAATTTCAGAGTTCTTAATGCACCAAAATACTGAGAGATTTAAAGGACCATAACAACAGGACGTCCTCACCAAAGGTCTTGTTGCTGAGGGGGAGTTTGCTTGCTAGCCAGCCTTTAGACTGCACTGGGGGTGATGATGCCCATCCAGCACAGAGGGGGAGGAGTTCCATACAACTGCCCCTGCAGTGACTGGCCCCTGAAAGACTTCAGAGATAATGGGCCTGCTCCTCTAGACCCACAGAAGACCTGGCACAGTAAGTAAGATACGGAGGCAGGGGGCTTGGTGGCAGAATTTCAGGACTTCCCCCATCTCCCCTGAAAGGCTTCTTTGCTGAACATTTCAGAACCGCAAGTGAAGTTCACTAGTGTTTGGTACTGGGTATTTGTGATGTTTAGATTCTTGGTAAAACTCCATAGCCTTCCCATATTCTCATTGTAATTCTGTGGACTCTCCTCCTTTCCCAGCCTTCAAATTCCCTGTACCTCTGTAAGGCAGCGGCGTGCCTGCTTCCTACAATCCTCTATACCCACGCTTCATTTTGAATTCTTTTCCTTATTATTATGGGGTTGGTTTTGCTTCCTTTCCAAACAAGAAAAGCAGAAAGATAGGATAACAAAACAGGATGCACTTTCCTTTTAAAAATCCCCCAACAAGCACACTTGCTTCCTCCCACCTTGACATAACAACCTTCAGAATAAACTATTGGCATTAAGCAACTTGACTGATTCATGTGCTGAACCACATTTTATTATGGTGTCTCTCTGTGCTGTGTTGCGTTTTTTCCCCGACCAAGACAGCTGCACAAGTTCCCTCCCTCTCTCAGCTCTTCCCATTGTAATTCTGAACCCTGCTAACCATCCAGGTAAGATTCAGCCCTCGAAACAGTATGACACTGAACAAAATTACTGCCTAAATTTCACCTCCCACTTTCATCACAACACAAACCATGTGTGTTAGACTTGTGGGAAAACTGACCCAACTGAAGTCAGTTAAAAGATCTAGAAAGTTCCATCTTTTCATATGGCAACACAAAACTTGGCTTTTGGTTTTACTTTTGCTGTGATTCTAATCCAGACAAGTGAGCTGAGTTCAAAACATTAAAAATACAAGAGGTATTTTCCTTCAGGTCCAATGTAGTCCTGCCTACTTCATCAAGGGATTGAATGGACATGGCACATAGCTATTACAGTGATGGGTGCATGATAAATTAGACAGACAGAATTACAGAGGTATATGAAATAATGGGATAAAGAAGATCAGCTAGGCATTCCCTTTTTACCTTTTCTCCTGATACAAAAACGTGGTGACTCTCGATAAAATTAAGAAGCAATATTTTTTAAATTGATGGAAAGTTTTTCACATAATACATAATTAACCAGTGGAACTCTTTGCCACATGATATTAAGGCAAAGATCTTAGTCCTATTCTAAAAAGGATTGAACATTCATAGGGATATTAAAAATAACATCAGCTTTAATATTAAAAATGTATGAGAGATTTCAACCCTTATGCGTCAGGACTTAGGTCAACCACTAACTTCCTGGGCTTAGGAAGAAATTTGCTCCATAGGGATGTTATTGCAAGATTGTACATTGGTGGTGGGGGCAGTTAACACCTTCCTCTGAAGCTTCTGGTACAGTCTATGGCTGCACAGACTGACCTGAGGAGGTATATGAGTAAACAGAAAATTCTTCATTAGGGTGCATTTTTCCCCCTCTCCCCCTTGATTTGTTTCAGTGGATAGTTTGTTGAAGTCGATTTGACTGTTAAAAACACAGGCATATATGGATATATGATAGCTATGCTACACACATATTTAGAAGATGGCAATGGGGTTTGACCCTCCTGCCAATCTCTAATTGTAAGGATTTTTTCATATTCACACACCAAATTGATAATAAATAATATCCACTGTACATAATGTATTTTAAAGATTATTTGGCTTCATTTATTTTTCCAAGCACTAAACCTATTACTGACCATTATAGTATCAAACTATTAAAAAAATGCTAACACCTTTTTTATGCTGGCCTAGCATAATCTTTATTTCTTTAGACACTTTGTGCAAACATTAAATTGATAAAAGACATAATGCAGATAGACCCATGGCTGAACTTAAGGTAATTACATAAAAATGAAATGGAGACCTATAACGGTACACTGCATTCTCCCCTATTGCACTGTTTTCTGGAAGCAAGGATCCTGTTTGTCATAGCAAGTTGTTTGCTATGGTGATTGCGCCAGGACTCGATCTAGCTGTACAAGACAAGTATAATATTACTTAAGGGGAGATTTTCAAACTAAGAGTCTGACCCCCAAAATGTACTGTATTTTCAAAGATGTAGTATTCTTCAAAAAACAGAGGAGTCCATACATGGTATCTTTTGTTACTCTTTTGTTTGACAGTGTTGTTCTGAGAAATTCAGGTTGCATCTATGCCTTTATATTTCTAGTTTTGATTTCTCTTCAACAGCACTTCAAGAATAAAACTTGACTTGAAGCATGAATACTAGCCGTCTGTGGATACAATAAATGTTAAACTAGCACTTATTGACTATTTCCATCTGAATTTTCAGTCTAGTTCCATTGAAGGAATAAGTGTATTGAGAGGGTGACTGCATTGTTACATAACTTGGCAAAGTGAGCACTTGACATATTTGTTAATTATTAAAAGTAAAATCCTGCTCAGATTTTAGGGGCAAATTTTGAAAGGGTCCAATTCTCAACCTGGCCTCTATATTTGCAGTCAAACACTAGTTTGTGATCACCAACAAATGCTGGTGCAAATGATAGAAATCAAAATTCTAACGAGGCTGAGTCTTGCAAGCAGCTCTGCAGAGGATGGACTCCTGGATCTGCACATTCTGAAATCAGTGGGTCTCAGAGTGAGTACGGAGGGATCTGCCCATATGGAACTGTTTGCAGGGTTGGAGCCTGAGGGACCTGTGAGAGTGAATGTCTTTTACACCCACAAATGAGGTCGTTGTCTAAATTCTATCCCTTGTGCCTGCAACTGGTCATGCCCATCAACTGAGGGGGAAACATTGATGGTGTCTGATTACAGGCCTTCTTTTGAAAACCGGGATTTCAAGTGAGAATTTGTTTTAGAAGATGCCATGGATTCAAATGAAACAAAATGTACTTTAATGTAAGAGAGTCAATATTTGTTCAGTTGTAGGTGGGCCTATCATCAGCAACTCATACAAATATAATTTAATGATATCTAGCTGGATGGATAGATAGATAGATACACATGCATATGTACCTACATCCACATTTTCATATCTATATCTGCACACCTACATTATAGTTTGAACAAGATGTATATGGTAGTAAACCAACCTGTTTCTTGAACTACTTGTAACTGGGATTAACATATCAGTTGAAACAAAATATGACCTGAGGGAAAAAGTCACTGATTCTAAGTTTGATTTAAATCAATGGGAGTGTTGCCTTTAACTTTTGTGGAAGCACAATCAGGCTGCTGATGTAGAGACTTCCATATTTGCCTGCAACACTTCCACTTTCCTGAAAAATGTTCTAACAGTTCAGGACATGTCTGTAACTCACAGAAAGCTAAATTCTGCCCTCAGATACACCCCTGCAACTCCAGTTTAAGTCAACACACTGGACACCAGAGAGTACTTAGCATGGTACTTATCAACTAATATTGAGATTAACATCCCTGGGGGACTAACATGAAAGGGAAGGGAGTCCAGGAGAGCTGGCTGTATTTCAAGCAATCCCTGTTGAGGTTACAGGGACAAACCATCCCGATGAGTCGAAAGAATAGTAAATATGGCAGGCGACCAGCTTGGCTTAATGGTGAAATCCTAGCGGATCTTAAACATAAAAAAGAAGCTTACAAGAAGTGGAAGGTTGGACATATGACCAGGGAAGAGTATAAAAATATTGCTCGGGCATGTAGGAAAGATATCAGGAGGGCCAAATCGCACCTGGAGCTGCAGCTAGCAAGAGATGTCAAGAGTAACAAGAAGGGTTTCTTCAGGTATGTTGGCAACAAGAAGAAAGCCAAGGAAAGTGTGGGCCCCTTACTGAATGAGGGAGGCAAGCTAGTGACAGAGGATGTGGAAAAAGCTAATGTACTCAATGCTTTTTTTGCCTCTGTTTTCACTAACAAGGTCAGCTCCCAGACTGCTGTGCTGGGCATCACAAAATGGGGAAGAGATGGCCAGCCCTCTGTAGAGATAGAGGTGGTTAGGGACTATTTAGAAAAGCTGGACGTGCACAAGTCCATGGGGCCGGACGAATTGCATCCGAGAGTGCTGAAGGAATTGGCGGCTGTGATTGCAGAGCCCTTGGCCATTATCTTTGAAAACTCGTGGCGAACGGGGGAAGTCCCGGATGACTGGAAAAAGGCTAATGTAGTGCCCATCTTTAAAAAAGGGAAGAAGGAGGATCCTGGGAACTACAGGCCAGTCAGCCTCACCTCAGTCCCTGGAAAAATCATGGAGCAGGTCCTCAAAGAATCAATCCTGAAGCACTTAGAGGAGAGGAAAGTGATCAGGAACAGTCAGCATGGATTCACCAAGGGAAGGTCATGCCTGACTAATCTAATCGCCTTTTATGATGAGATTACTGGTTCTGTGGATGAAGGGAAAGCAGTGGATGTATTGTTTCTTGACTTTAGCAAAGCTTTTGACACGGTCTCCCACAGCATTCTTGTCAGCAAGTTAAGGAAGTATGGGCTGGATGAATGCACTATAAGGTGGGTAGAAAGCTGGCTAGATTGTCGGGCTCAACGGGTAGTGATCAATGGCTCCATGTCTAGTTGGCAGCCGGTGTCAAGTGGAGTGCCCCAGGGGTCGGTCCTGGGGCCCGTTTTGTTCAATATCTTCATAAATGATCTGGAGGATGGTGTGGATTGCACTCTCAGCAAATTTGCGGATGATACTAAACTGGGAGGAGTGGTAGATACGCTGGAGGGGAGGGATAGGATACAGAAGGACCTAGACAAATTGGAGGATTGGGCCAAAAGAAATCTAATGAGGTTCAATAAGGATAAGTGCAGGGTCCTGCACTTAGGATGGAAGAATCCAATGCACCGCTACAGACTAGGGACCGAATGGCTCGGCAGCAGTTCTGCGGAAAAGGACCTAGGGGTGACAGTGGACGAGAAGCTGGATATGAGTCAGCAGTGTGCCCTTGTTGCCAAGAAGGCCAATGGCATTTTGGGATGTATAAGTAGGGGCATAGCGAGCAGATCGAGGGACGTGATCGTTCCCCTCTATTCGACACTGGTGAGGCCTCATCTGGAGTACTGTGTCCAGTTTTGGGCCCCACACTACAGGAAGGATGTGGATAAATTGGAAAGAGTACAACGAAGGGCAACAAAAATGATTAGGGGTCTAGAGCACATGACTTATAAGGAGAGGCTGAGGGAGCTGGGATTGTTTAGTCTGCAGAAGAGAAGAATGAGGGGGGATTTGATAGCTGCTTTCAACTACCTGAAAGGGGGTTTCAAAGAGGATGGCTCTAGACTGTTCTCAATGGTAGCAGATGACAGAACGAGGAGTAATGGTCTCAAGTTGCAATGGGGGAGGTTTAGATTGGATATTAGGAAAAACTTTTTCACTAAGAGGGTGGTGAAACACTGGAATGCGTTACCTAGGGAGGTGGTAGAATCTCCTTCCTTAGAGGTTTTTAAGGTCAGGCTTGACAAAGCCCTGGCTGGGATGATTTAACTGGGACTTGGTCCTGCTTTGAGCAGGGGGTTGGACTAGATGACCTTCTGGGGTCCCTTCCAACCCTGATATTCTATGATTCTATGATTCTATGATCTTTTATTTGCTTTGCCAGATAACTATGGAGTGGACTATGCAATAAAACCCGTACCAGAGAAAAGTTTACCAATACGTTCGAAGTAAATTGCTTCTTCCAGAGATCTGATACCTCTATTTGTGCATCCTCTTTTTTCTTAAGCCTATCCTACTTGGAGATGCTACATAGTACAGTGTCATCAAATACAAATGGCAGAGAAATTTGTGATTAGTCCCTCATCTATGTAAGGTGGAAAATGCCAGTTCATGCTCTTGTAAATACACTCCAAGATTGACAATTTTACTGCATTCTGGGCTGGACAATGAATCAATATATGTTTGATTTTATGCAGCTGATGTGAAAGAGATAGTTACCTTCAGGAAGGATATATTATTAAACTAGCAAAATCCCACTTCTGCTCTGCCAATGATGCAGTCTTCATTGCCCACTTGTTACATTTTCAAACAAGCCCTCCCCTGTGCTGCCCCTCACACTTCGGGAGAAGCTCCCCCTAAACACCTGCAAAGCTATCATTGTCCTTCCTCAAATCCCTCCTTAAAGTTTTCTTTTGCCCTGGTGCCTACAAAAAACTTGACAACAGCTTAGCAGCGGGTGTGCTGCAAGCACTCTCTAGTATGCTGATCAATACTACCTTATTGTTTCTTTGTGCTCCTTTGTCTGGCTGTATTCACCAGTTGTCTCGTTTTTTGTTTGAATTGTAAGCCCTTTGGAATAGAGAGCGTCTTTTTGTTCTGTGTTTCTACGGTGCCTAGCGTGATGGAATAGGGGTGCACAGCAGGAAAGAGAGGAATAGGGGTTAACATGAAGTCATGGGGGGAAAATGGGGGATATGGGAATGGGTGAAGGAGAGAATAAGGGAAACAAAGAACCTCTGGGGGGAGGGAGACTGGGGGAACATGGTATGGGGAAAGGGGGGCACACAGAGCCTATGGCATGGAGGGAAGTGGGAATGAGGTACACACAGAGCAGCTGGTATGGGGGGAGAATGGGGGATCCTGGGTAGCTCAGGAGGGGGCAATGAGGGGCACATGGAAACTCTGGCAGAGAGGATATGGGGGGGAGTTGCAGGAAGTTCCTGAAATGGAGGGGGATGGGAGGGTGACATATGGGAAACTTGGTGGGGGGAATGAAAGGAAGCCAGGAGCTACAGAAGCTATGGAGTGTGCACCCCCTAGTAATAATAAAAATAGTTTTACTAACAATAGCTCTCTTCCCTTAGAAGCCTACATGGACACAGGAGGGATTTCCACTCCAGCATTTCTTCGTAGCATCCCTTGTCTTCTTTTAAAAAAAGAACTCTTTAAAAAATGGCTGAAAGTTAAAACTTTATATTCTTCCCATGTTCTTATACTTCACTAACCTCTAGCCAACTTTTTGGTCTCTGCGAATTACTTTGTGTACAGGCAATTTAAATTACATGCAGTCTGACTATGTGTGATAATTTAAACTGATTGTTAATTAATTCTGTAAGTAAATAGCTACTGCAATCTCTATAATCATCAAGGTTTCTCTAGCTATCAACCTTTTTCTTAGCTGCTCTTTATTATACAGTACGGAGCAAAAGTATGTGGGGGGAAAATGATATGCATGATCTCTTTCTGGGTCCTTGCCACAGAAGGCAGCCCCGCTTCTTGAAAACCTTTATGGCTCTTCTTAGAATTAAATGTTTGCAAAACTACGCTGTTTGTAAAGATTGATTTTCTGTATATAGCTTAAGAGGAAGCATATCATGAGATTTAGGTTAGATAAAAAGTAACGGTCTGTGTGATGTGAGGTGCCAGTGTTAATCAACTGGAGATAAGAGTTGATGAGGTTATATCATCCCAGTACCAGTGAGACTGGCTATTAGTTATGTTTCTTGGCCTCTCAGTCACTTTGGAGAGCACGTTTACTAGTGCTTGAGAGATTCCTCAAGGTTAGACTGAGCTCAAAATTCTCTTAAACCATTCCCTAATTGGTCCTTAAAATTAAGATCCATTTGGAAAGTAATAATTTCCCCCCTGGTTTTTAGGCTGCATCTCTCACATTACTATAGCATGTGAATCAAACTATCTTTTAGTCACTATAACTAGGACATCCAAGGCCAACACCGCAAATGAAAATGAAGTCCTGAAACAAGGTGTAAGGGTTCTAACCAGAGACCATCTGGCTCTTTTGCAACAAAATTGTGAGCCATTGCGAAAGAACAATCATAGAATCATAGAATATCAGGGTTGGAAGGGAGATCATCTAATCCAACCCCCTGCTCAAAGCAGGACCAATCCCCAATTTTTGCTCCAGATCCCTAAATAGCCCCCTCAAGGATTGAACTCACAACCCTGGGTTGTGATCCATGCTGTCCCACCTGCACACAGGTACCACCTACATGCAGTTGTACATCTTGTAGCTGGCTGCCAGTTTAAAAAAAACAGTGATGCAATTGAAAAATGGTAAGATAACTTTTTTGCCTCCTAGTCTACTACCAAGAATTATAGTAGCAATGGCTAGCATGCCACTCCAATTTGGTTCCATTTGAATAAAAGTCTCCGCTGTATAGCCTCGTTTGATCATGCCCCATTGAAGTCAATGGTAGTTTTTCCACTGAATTCTCTGGGTGTAGGAAAATACCTTTAACTGAAAGCCTGCACACCTTTACTTTTTGAATACACCTATCTCAGGCAAATAGTCCCATTTAAGTCATTGGGACAACTATGATGAGTAAGGCCAAGGCTGGGAAGTAAGGTTTTATAGGATTGGGCCCACAGGTTGGGAAAATATGAAAATGTCATTCCTTTGGTCCACTGGCTTAGTACTACATGTAGACCTTTTATTTCCTTCCCCCAGATAACCAGCTTACAAGTGAAAAACAAAAAGACAAGAAACCTATGAAAGGTATTATGAGTTCAGTGTCAGAATTCAGCATCACAGACGCTGCATCCAAGGACACCAAAAATGAGAAGAAATTGTCAGACTCTAGTACATCATCATTATCTTCCCTTGAGAAGTGCAGGACACAATTCACCTACATCGAAAATGATGCATCAGTTCATCAGAGAGACAGTGATGGTATGTTTTGTAAAACAGATTAAGTGTAAGCAGATTTCTAAATAATATCTGTTTAAAGAATGCCCTATTTCAGTTGAAACACCTGCTTAAACATTGGTCAGGAAGTTCAAGAATCTAAACTAAGCAATCATGAGATGTCCTAGAGATTGTTTACACTAGAGTTGGGAATCTAAAGAAGATTGCTTTAAAGTGGCCATGACATGAGGGTTCTTATTGGTGGGCCACAATACGAGCATTTAAGTCCAGTGGGGACATGTCTGTGCTTGTGCATAGGGTGACCAGATGTCCTGATTTTGGGGTCATTTTCTTATATAGGCTCCTATTACACCCCACCCCTGTCCCGATTTTTCACATTTGTTGTCTGTCACCTGTGCATAGATCTTAGGAAATAGTCTTTGCATAAGGATGGTCAGTAGGCATTGGAGGAACAGACTCCTTCTCCCCAGGCAGAAGAATGGCATTGTTATTGCTACTGTAGCAGCGCCTATGAGCACGGAAGACCCCTTATGCACAGTGGCTTGCCTGCTGGATCCATATAGTTATAGGTCCATTACCCACAAATCTACCTTTCCCCCACCCAGTCCTAATCCTGACTCTGTGAGCCTGCTGCAAAGACTCACAGAGGACCACACTGAAGAGGCCTTTTCGTATTCTGCCCCTACTTACGCAGAATACAGCATCCTGCTTATGCTGCTTTTAAGCCCTGATACAACAAGGTACTTAAACATTTGCCTAACTTTAAGCATGGTAGTAGCACTACTGACTTCAATGTGCTTAAATATAGGCATATGCTACTGAACCGAGGTGAAGCATGGCCTTGAGGCTTTTGATTCTGGCCTGCCTTTGCTAGCCAATATGACCCCATATATGCAAAATACTAATGTTATAGCGGTACGTCACATGACTGGGGTTTTTAAAAATTTGTTTTCTACCAACTTGAAAGCAAAATGCTGTATAAGGCTGTTAAAATACAGAATTTGCATGGCTTTTGCATACTTTGTGAGAAGACCCCTAACCCAAAGAAATGTTTGCACTGTCTAAAAGGAAATATATTTGGCTGCTAATCCAAAATTTGCATGTGGCTACTATTTGGGGTTGTTTTTCTTTTACATAAACAAAACAAGTTATTTCTTTCTCGTTCATTATTACACAAGTCATTAATGTGCCGACACAATCTTTGGTTTTCATAAGAATTTCACTATCCATCATGTATCCATGCACCAAAGCAGAACACCCAGGTTCTGTAACTTAGTACAGACTACATCTTGTGTGAACCACCATGACTACACTGAAGTCAACGAAGTTACACTGATTTACAGCAGCTGAGGTTCTAGCCCTAAATATTCTCATAGACATGATACATCCCAATGAAATATCTGTGATGCTCTTGTTCCATAGACTAAATTTCCTTATGTGGGCATTTTATAATAAAGCATTGGAGAGGATTTTATTCAATATAGCTGAAACATGTCAGCTATATCATGTTAATGATCCTTGAATTAAGAACTACTAAGTACAGATCAACACAATAAACCACAATGCTCCAAAGGAGCCATTATGATATATTGTATCACTGATTCTGTAATAATTGTAGTGCTTCATATACTTCTAGCGATAT
Organism: Dermochelys coriacea; assembly: GCF_009764565.3. Taxonomy (NCBI): domain Eukaryota; kingdom Metazoa; phylum Chordata; order Testudines; family Dermochelyidae; genus Dermochelys; species Dermochelys coriacea. The sequence goes on along the minus strand of NC_050074.1, from coordinate 9,687,458 downwards.
CAGAGTGCATTCAATCTTCTTTAAAGAGGTGAAGTAGTTATTCCATTAAGGGGGACTGATCCAGCAGTTCGAACACAAATGGGTGTTTTACCTGTGTAGTGATTACAGGATTGGTCTCATAAATTGTTACTGGTACACAGGAGTAGTACATATGCGAAGTAAATAACAGATTTCACACAGTTAAAAAACGAAAAGCAAAGGAAATTAACGAAAACAATCTGTGCTCAATTAAGAATGTTAAGAATTGGACGTAAGCCAAGAAAATCAAGGAAACTCAAGATTTGTGTTTGTCACTGAACACTTCATTCAATCTATTCTGACTAGTTATTGTAGCTGATTATTAGGCACACATATGGCCAAATCCTATTCTCTGATACAGCCATGGAAAAACCCTAAAGCCAGTGAACCCCATTGAAGCCAGCAGTGTTACCTGGCTATAACTGAGAAAAGAATTTGGCTCACTTTGTAGAAACTGCTTTAGAAGAGTCTGATTCATAGTCCACTGATGTCAATGGAGAAGACACCCATGACTTCAATGAGATTTGGATCAGGCCCATACCGAGACTCAGCAGTATGAATTAAAGATGGATTGACACCCACAAGCCACGAAGAGCAAGAAAATGTAGAGCAAAGGCAAACCCAGAACACTATTAAAAATAGTTATTTTGTGGTAATTAATCTAATAATGTAGAAATTGAGAGCTGAGGTCATTGTTCCCACTGAGATAAATGCAATAATGCCTTTCAAAAGGAGCAGAAAAAACAGGAGAGAAAACAGGAGATTGCATGTTCTTTTGTGCAGTTTGTGGCTAATTTATTTTCAAATATATGAATGAATACATAGGAATGGATGCTTAATTGCTAATATCTATTATTTATATACATTACCACTTAAAACAGGACAAAAAGCCTCACACATGCAGATTTTGCAAGATGTGTTACATCCATTAGCACAGTTCATGGTGTGTGCTCTGATGGGAATTTAAAAGCATCTTTACTGCACATCACAGACTTTGTACTGAAACATTACTTTATTATTAAAGTCTTGTGCTTTTTGTGTGGTCCATTTCCTGGGTAGACCCTTAAGAACTATTATCTATTCTCATAAGATTATGTGAGCACCACTAAGGTTAATAAATTCAGGAAAATCTGTGTTATTAGAAAACAGATCTTATTTTTTTTATTTTAGAAAAAACTGAAAAGATCCCTAATTGCTGTATTATTTTGAATTTGATATATCTTATCAAGGTGCAAGGGGGAAATTTCATAAATATAAGATACCTAAAAAGAATAGTCTTAATTATACCATGGACTACTGGATAAAATGATTACATTTTCTACACTGTAAATTTCATACAATTAAATGCAGCAGTGTCACCTTATAAAATGTTTCAATTTTCTAATTATTTCAGTTCATTTACTCAGAAAAAAATATAAGCATGAATTTACTAAGTATCACCAAAATCTAGTCATTCTCATTCTACAGAACTGACTAGAAAGTTAGTTGTGCTTGTCTGAACTTAAATAGATCTTGACATATTGAAATAAGTATTAAAATTGATAATATTGCCAATGATATGCTACTTACGGAAAGAATTTCAATCACATGCTATTTATTCTTTATTCTACCTGCTGAATAGATTTTTTTTAAAAAAATAAAGAAGTTGGAGTGATTTTTTTTTTTATCATCAAGGAAGTTTTAAAAAAAATCTTCTGGAAAGTTTTCAGTTGTGAACTTCTCAGTTAACTTCATTGGTCATGTTGCATTATGTTACATGATATATCTCATGCCACAACTGAACAAATGCAGCTGAATAAGATATCTGTTTGTCATACTAGAGCAAGAAATGTCATAACATCCAATATTTTTTCCTGAAAGTATCGGTAAAACAATTCTCACTGTTGAAACATATTTTCCTTAAAAAAAAGAAAGAAAAAACCCAACAGTTGAAAAGATTTGGGCCTGATAATTAATGGTGTTGATCCTTCTGGGGAAAAAAAGGAAGACAAAAACCTTTGTTGATAGGCATTACAAGGTGCAGTAAAGTGTGGCTTCTGACATGATATCACCACAAGTATAGTTTAGGAATAACAACCAACAGAGAAAGAGAAACAAAAAGCTGAATGTCCAAGGGAAAAGGTCATGTTATGGTTTCTGAAATAAGTGAATGCATAGGAAGTGCTAATCTTTGGCAGAATCCACCACACTTCAAACTGCATCTCTGCCAATTTCCAAATAGTTCAGATTTGCCTCTAAACACCTTATCTTGCTTCAACACTAACAAATGGGAGCTGAGCTGTTTGGAAAATCTGACTCTAATTGTAGGGGCCGAGCACAGGGAAATCAAAGCCTGGGTGAGCACATTAAGGCAACCTTCTAGGGCATGTTATATATACTGTAAGGATGAAGTGGCTGCCAAAGCACCTGCAACATTACAGGACAATTAATCTAGTCATGAACTGGTCCTTCTGGAGCTGATGCTTGCTGATATGTAAGAGTGACTCCCTTACACAATGCTGGAAAGGAAATGACTTCCCTTTAAAATGTACCTTTCCAAGTTGATACTCTTTTACCACATTTTTTCCCCTTTTAAAAATTAACAAGCATGTGAATTAGAAGGTGAAAAGCCTATTTAAGAGAGAGGGTGAACTGTGATCCTGGGCAGAGCGTAGAACACCAAACTGCAATGTGTTAACTGTACTACTCTGTACTGTTCCTTTTCCGCCCCCCTTTTGGTAAGTGTTGCAAGCTAGCATTCACTGAACTTCACTGGAAGTTGAAGCTAGACAAACTCAGACTGGAAATAAGACATATTTTGTTTACAGTAAGCGTAATTAGCCATTGGAACAACTTGCCAAGGGTTGTACTGGAGTCTGCATCACTGACAATTGTTAACTCAAAACTGGATGTTTTTCCAAAAGATCTGCTCTAGGAGTTATTCTGGGGAAGTTCATGGTCTGTTTTATACAGGAGGTCAGACTAGGTGATCACAATGGTCCCTTCTGCTGTTAGAATCTGTGAATCTATTAAATCAGACCACTTATAAAAATCAGACTAGAAGCATGTGATTAATCTGTGCTGCTTTACACCACTCCACAAATGAGTTCTGCTCTCACCCATAAATTCATCTAAATCCTCATCCATCTGCCATGTCTAATTCTGTGATTCGGCTATACAGCATCGTATGCATCCTAACTGACCTTTTCCATCTAAACAACTAATAACTAAGCTTTTAGTAGACATTAAGGGCCTGATCCAACTCTCACTGAAGTCAGTGGAACTCTTTCTGTTGGCTTTAGTGAGCATTAGATCAAACCCTAAAATGCTTTGATGGGCTGACAGCCCATAAAAATATTATTTCAACAGCAAGAGCCCAATCCTCAAATCTTTATATGCAGGCAAAATCCCCACTGGAAGTTTTGCCTGCATAAGGGGTGCAAGATTGGGACTGAGGATTTCTACACTGAATTACAAATTCCTATCTGAAAAATAAAATCTATTCTATAGCCTATGGCTGATGCTGTGTTTGAGTGGAATTACTGGCATCACACTAGAGATACGTTTACGTAATAATGTAGTACAATGGAGAGTATCCTCACTGAGTGAAACTGATGCCTATTCAGAGGGCCAGCCCAGGGCATCAGCACTATTTACATCCTCTGTACAAAGGTGAGTTTCACTCATATGGAATACTTTCATCCAAAGCATGGGGGTGGGGGGGTTTCTATCCAGACCAAACAACACAGGACATCATTTTATGTAATATGTTTTACTGCTGTAATTTTTTAAAATTATATTTTAAGCTTAGCTTGTAGTCTGCAGGGATCTCTGACTTCTGTGTCTCATTTAAATGACTTCTGTGTCTCCACAGCTGCCTAAATTTGGAGTACTACGATAGTGAATCAAGCCCTCTCTCTTTCCTGTATCTCACTCTTTTTCTTTTTTCTTAGATGAATGTGCATCACTTATCCTGGCCTGCTTGTTCTGCCAATTTTGGGACTTTCTTATAATGCTGCCTAATACCTGTGAAAATTGGTTGATAAATATGTGCTGTCCATCCTATAGATATCACCATACCTCCAGTGAAAACCACTCCAACAATGACTGCAACTGTGAGTGTGACATTGATTGCAGCATTTTTGAATCCTGTCACGAAACCAGTGAATGTCTGGAACTTGCCTTGGAGATTTCTGAAGTCTGTTATCGCTAATAGGAAACAATTGACAGAATTCCCACAAACTGTCTGAATGGAAACTGACACAGTAAAAAGGATATACGATTTTTTTAAATAATTGGAGTGTTTGCTAACCAGGGCTGTGTGTATTCTCTGATGTCCCTTTGGAAGAACTGTATAGCATTACCAAAGAAAATTTTGTTTGTATGATTTCACAAATCACTGAAGCCAATAAAGAATGAAACCCTGTTTCCTACCTTGCAATAGATGAAAACAAAATTCCTAAGTGCCAGCTGTGCTAATTGCTTTGCCCAGGATCAGTCTCACACTTTTATAAATCTCTCTGTTGCGTTCAACATGGATTTCCCTGCATCCACAGACATAAGACAAATTAGGATATTCTTTTAGGAATGATATATATTAAGTCATCTTCCTAATGGATTCAGACAAAAATATGTATTATACATTGTTGAGTATTATTAATAATGTATGCTATAACATCATTTTATAATTAAAAATGTATTTATACAATCTCTTAAAATACACTTATATGCTCAGTTTAAGTAGAAAAGAAAATTAAATGAATTAGAAACCATGCTAGATGTAATTACAATAAAGGTCTCTAAAAAATCTCCAGTGAGTTTTGAAGAGGATGCATTTTAACAGGGTACTGCAGTTCAACAGTGTATTAATATGTGTGCCTATCATTATGTAATATCAGGTTATGCCTATTGTTCATTAGTTATAGGAAAGAGCTCCTTAATTCTAATTAGCATTAATAGAAATTGAATACACACTTCTAGAGGAGAATTTCCCTACGGATAGCCAGTAATGCTTTTTCCCAAGTTTTGTTTGTGTGATTTTTTGTAAAGAGCAGAATATTGTAAGCAATAACAGTGTGGGAAAACAGACATGAGTGCACAAAAGATTAAAAAATGCACAAAAGATAAAAAATGATAGTATCCAACTTGGAGGCACTTACTACAATCTATAACACTCTCTGTATTTTTCTTTTCTGATAATGGGTCTGATTAATAAAAATGAAATGAACATTGTACATTACACGTGTGACAACAAAAGGATGGAAATTCAGCTACCAAGGGGCGGAGAATCTGCACATTGAGCAAAAAGGAAAATACAAAAGTTGCTCGTTCATGTGGGAGGTTTACATACTGAAGATGGCCTGCTCTGTGACAGCATTTGCCTTCTTTGTGCATTCACAGATTTTCAAGCAAGCTCACTGATTTCAGTACGGAAGAAATATAATGCCTATAGGGGCCAAAAGAGGCATCCTCATGGAAAGTGTACAAGAACAGATCCTCATCGGGTACAAATCAACATAGTTCCATTGAAAGCAGTGCAGCTATAATGGACAGTATGTCTATACTACAGGGGGTGTGAGTGCAGCTCAAATAGACATATCCTAGCTAGCTTTAATCTAGCTAGCTCAGATCCCAGAGCAGTGATGCTCTGGTAGCACATGCTTCAGCTCAGGCTAGTTCCACAAATAATTACCCATGGTTCCACTCCAGCAAAAGCTAACATGGGTATGTCGACTCGAGCTGCAATCACACCCCTTGGCAGTACAGATACCACCTGGGATTACAATATAGACATACCCTGATTTATATCATGGGAGCATCAACCCTGAAATTTACAAGAGATTTAAAAAGCTGTAACAACTACTCGTGTATTTCTTTTCTAGAAAAAAAGACTGTACAGTAAAAATGTTAGATTGTAATACTCTTCTTATAAATATTTTTAAGACCATATAGTCTCCTTTGCAAATTCAGCACTTTTTATTATAATAAAAATAGACTGCATTTGGGTGCATTAGACTCAACTGTACCTGATTTCTGTGCTTTTTGTTGAGCTAGGGGGCTGGAGTAGAAGAGGCCTGTTTTGTTGTATTACATGCCATACAATGTCAAGCTTTTCTCAACTTTAACCAGTTTAAGGATTAAAATGTGTGTTTCCATATTGTCTAGCCTGTGCCAGATGTCCTACTGAGGAGTAAATTTTCAGTGTGGAGAACAAGACACAGAGATCTGCCTCTGTCACACCCTTATTCACATTAGTTGTCCTTTCCTTATTCGTGCAAATAGTTTCATTGATTTCAATGCACATATGTGAAAGGGTAAGGAAGGCTACTCATGACCCTGACACTGAAATGTGATGCATAGAGGAGGACCTTTGCACAGTTGGCCTCAGTCAGATTCATCAGGAGCAAAGAGGTCTGTCCATGTGCATCATCTAGCAAGATCGGGGCTTATTTGACTAAGGCTTTGTAGAATTGGGCCCATATTTCCTATTTCCTATTACCTTTCAAAGCCAGCTTTTCTTCATATCAGAATCCATAGGTTCTCAAACTGTGGGTGGGGGAGTGGAGAAATGGCAAGAACAGGACCAGGAGAGTCAAAACCACAACAACGGCTAGATGGGACAGGTCTCCCGACACTTCTTTTGGCTGTTACATGGGTTCACCCACATGGAAAAGGTTGAGAACCACTGCAGCAATCGATGATGATCTTTTAAATAGTACAGAAGTGTCTCCTCACCTAACGGTTATGGGGGCATGCTATTTGGTTTCTTGTTTTATAATGCAGATGGATATTTTTGTGCCCTACAGCATGAACTAAGACACCCTGGAAAATGTTCTTCATCCTTATGTTATCTTAATGACTGAAAGGACTAACAGCTCATGTCTTCCCCCATAAAACGGTTAATTGCAAAATACAGCATACTGCATTTTCATGACACAGAGGAACTATTTAGCACATTGAGATCAGACAGCAGAGCAAGTGGGCTAGAATAATTTTCCCCCTGAAATATTCTAGAAATTAGTTTTTCTATTTAGAGATCCATCTTATTCCCACACATACCTGACTTTCACAAGTCAGACAAAATCCATTCATCAGATTCAGACTTAGACAGACATTGTTCAGACAGGTTAAGCACAGGTACTCAAAGCAATTCCGAACTGCATTTTTGGTTTACGTCAGAGAAAGGCCTACTCACCCAAGTGGGAGGCATTTGGGCGGCATCATTGGTCCATGCTGTCAGAATCAACTGTGCTGCCAAAGTGAATGTCAGCTCTGCAATGTGTGAAACCTCAACTCTTTAAGACAAGGAATAAAATATCACCATTTTGTAAATGGGAACATCTCCCTGATACTCTGCCTTTCTTCAGCAACTTTATTTTTAAACCACAAAACACTGACAGATTGGGAGGAGAAGAGAGCCAATCACAACGAGCCACTTGTTCCCCTCCTACAGAAAAGGATAACGTCCACTGCAAACTTTCTGAGAGTCTCCTCATGAAGATTCCTCTGCATCCTCCTCTCCCCCACCCCACCCCAGAGAAAATGGCTTTGCACTTCACAGAAGGCTCATAGGGCACAACATGGATTAGGCTGTAATCACTTTAAAGGCACAGATTCCATTCACTGTATGTTTTTACAGGTCCTAGAACAGTGTGGTCTCTCTCTGCTGAGATGTTAAACAAAACAATAAAATAAATAATAATGATAATGGAAATCCAGGCTTTGCACTGAAACTAAATTCTGTTCCCACAGACCACAGGCCTGGCGTCTGCTTCTCCATGGCAATCTGAATCCCTAAAGATGTGCAGGAGAGGAACCCAGGACCAGTGTCCTCAACCCAAGAAGATGGCCAGGTATAAAGAGGAGAGCAGGCTGCATTAGCCCTCTTCATTATCCTCCAGCTTCTGTGAGCTCCGGAGCTGATTTTACCTTTTGACACTATCTCAGCTTAACTAGGATGACCAATGTCTTTCAAACTGTAAATTGGTGGTGTGACTCTGATTAGGATCCTTAGGCACTGCTGTAATATAGATAAATTACTATTAATTATTATTATATCATTCCTGTGTTGTTGTTTTTAAATAAGGTTTCTGCTGAGAAACTGCACATTCTTTTATCACACACAGCATATAAATTGTATAGCCTAACACGTACAGGCAAAAAATAACGAACCCAATTGTTCTGGGCCAAGGTGTTCAAAGGACTGCAGGCCTGGCAGGAGGACTCTGAAAAAACAAGGCTTACACACAGCTGTGAGTTATTGGCTTTCCTGAAGGTTAGTGACCCATCCGCAACGGGGACTCCAAGCGTTGCAGTCACTGAGGCGGGGAATCCAGCACACCGGAGCTTTGCCTGGGACGGAGTCCCACGAAGGGGCAGACGGTCAGCATTAATAAGCACTACACAAAAACAGCTCATGAATATAGAATTAGGTACTTCCCAAAAGGGGCTTTCCGCTACCTGGCAAAAGGCCATGCAAAGCAGTTGGAACCGGTCAACGGCTAGTTCTAGCTGATTTTTTGTGTCCTGCAGTAACTTTCTATGACCTACAATAACCTCTCAGCTCGAGAAAGCGGAAGTGTCCTAGCTAGGCCGTAACAACGTCTTCCGCAGTCCCTTACATCCATATTGACCTGGATTTTCTAAATATTGTGTGTAAGAAACATTGGCATCTGATCTGTGTTCCCTGGCCTGTATAAAATGAGTTGTGGACCGAGGCCAACTCCTAATGGACATGTGCCTACATCATAAGCACCATCAATATAACACGCACCCCGAGCAATGATGCCAAGGATTGAGTGTACACAGAGCCCTTCCTGGCCCTTATGGTAGCTCCTCTATGCCCTGGGTCAAGGCATAATGTAAACAGCAATGCCTGCAGTGCATCAGCTCCCTTAATAAAGGGCTTTGTTCTCCAGAAACATCAGTTGGTGTCTGATGTCCACTTTAAAATAAGGTTAATAATAATTCTGAAATCCAGGGACCAAATTCTGCCTCCCCTCTAAAGTCAATGGGATAGATTGGGGATAAATGGGGACATAATTTAGGATGCATGCATCAGAATTCATCTCAATCTCAAAATGCTTGAGCATCCATTATTATCCCAATTTTACAGATGGGGAAACTGAGGCACATATGTCATTGTGATTTGCAGAGGCACCAGGCCTGGAATAGAACCCTTTTCTTTTGACTTCCAGTCCAGTTCACTACCCAGTGGATCATGCTGCCTCCTTATAAAACTGAAAGGAGAAAAAAAAGATGTTCACAGACATTCTAGGGAAGGCATGCCAGAACAGAATGTGGTAAATGACAAAACAATATTGAAAAACTATGCTTCTGTTTTAGACAATCTTGCAACTGAAACATAGTTATATTCATTCCCAGGCAGCATTATACTAAAACGAACATAGAACAAAGGGAAAAGAATCATATGAGTGCACAAGAAAATGATCATCAATGTCATTAAACTGTATACACAATGTATATTGCCAGTTTTGCCATGTTTTTCTATGAAATAAAAATAACAGCAAAGAAGAGAGAAGATTTTATTAGATCAACAGTATAAAAAGCATGAATGGCTTCCATTAGCACAGCACAGTTGAGAAAGGACAAGATTTAAGTCTAATATAAATATGATAAAATTATACAACTGAAGTGACATGTCCTGTTTAGAAAAGACAGAGCACAGAGAAAGGAGTAAGAAGACAGCTGAGAATTTAGTATTATAGTGTTAAAATATATGTTTCATCTGGCACAGTATTTACAACTCCCTGGCTTAAATGTGCTGGTAATGCTTCTATTTTATACTGTATCTGCTGTAGCTATGTAATAAGTGCACAGCTAAGTTACAGGAACATCCTTTGTTCATCTTTATTCCAGTAAATGGGTATCATCTATCTCCCCAAAGTTTTAATATTCCTTATCAGTTAATAAAATAATTATACACACACACACTCTAAATATTATAGCTGGCTGGAGAATGACAATTACAGGTTTTGAAATGTGTTTTATTTCTGCACTGGAATGGAAACAAAACCTTTCCAATGTTTTCACAAAATGCAATTGTATCAAAATATCTGTTTTTCAGATTTAAAAGGTCAGGTTTTCTCTTCTGGTCTCCCTCTCTCTGGAAGTGACTGGACAGTCCACCCTGAACCTCAGGAACTTTCTTGTCAAAAACTTTGTCAAAATCAACATGCCTCTGCAAAATATTTCACTTTTGCCAAAACACCACATTTCGACAAAAAAAAATTGTTAAACAAGTTTTGGCCAGCTCTACTAAATATACACACACACACAAACACATTTAGATAGATCAATCGATGGATCTATAGGAGTGTTTACATGTGCAAATGTATGCAATATCATATGTAAATCAATTGTTATTAGCCAGTAACAAAAATGGCAAGTGATCTTTAATTTTCCAGGAATTCTCTTGGTGGTATAATATCCACCCTTTTCTGCTATACTGGAAGCAAATGTGTAATGCTATATGCTGGAGAAGAATTTGAAAAGCCACGTCTTATTCTGTGGATATGTGCTATTCACTAACCCTTGTAGTTTTCAATTTCTTCTCTCACTATCTTATTTTATGACCTACTCGATCATTTCCTAGTTTACATCTAGCTACAGTTTTTAAAAGAAGTTTTCTAAATATTTCATTTCAGTAGAGCTTAAAATTAGGGACACGCATCAAGATTAATCTTTTCAAAAATATAATAACCAACAATTAATCCATTTCCAAACCCTCATTTTTAATACAAAATTCAGAGTTTTGTATAGTCTATAACCCATACATACCCATAAAGTCATTATATGAAAGAGAAAACTGGAAACATCCAGCTGGAAAGCAGAAGGTATATTTTTAGCTACATCAAGCCAATTGTATGCAGCTCTGCACACTTGTGTAATTCCAACATAAAAAATAATCCACAATATTCCAGAGGAATAAATCCAATTCTTAGTTATATACATTTTCCTACAAGTCCATCAAAACTCATTCCAAAAATGTTTCAGTCTCTTTGAGAGCTAGAGTTGGAACAAAAGACTGATTCCTTTAAAATGCCTTCAGAGCTTCCAGAGATGTTAAATCTAATTGCCCATAGCATAGCACCGATCCACAAAGGTTTAAGTCATGGAAAATGTATTTTACCTTTATAAAAGTTATCCTACACAAAGTTTATCATGGCACAGTAAAGTCAAATATAACTTGCTCCTTACATATTCCAGGTGCAAAGAAATTAACCTTTGATGCTTCACCTTGATTGCCTAGTCGGGCCATAAAACTGTATTTTCTTACTAAAGAGCTAAATATTTTTCTTTTTGAGTAAGAAATGACTGGAGGCCAAGGCACATATAAAAGTTATGCATGAGGAAACTGTGGAAATCAGGCAGAGCCAAGATCAGTGTCATTTGATAACCTTAAGAAGCTGCTTTATTATTATTAATTATTGGTATTGCAGTAGTATCTGGAGGCTCCAGCTGAGATCAGAGCCCTGTTGTGCTAGGCAGTGTACATACACCTAGGAAGAGACTGTCCCGGCTCTGAAGAATTTACCATCTAAATAGACAAAGGGTGTATTATTATTCTCAGATTACAGATGAAAATCTGAGACTAAGGCCTTGTCTACACTACGGGGGTAAATTGACCAAAGTTATGCAACTCCAGCTATGTTATTCAAGTAGCTGGAGTCGATATAGCTTAGATCGACTTACTGCGGTGTCTGCACCATGTTGGGTGTCTCTCCCGTTGACTTACCTTACGCTTCTTGTTCCGGTGGAGTCGATCTGCGGTCAATTTAGCAGGTCTTCACTAGACCCGCTAAATCAACCCCGGGTGCATCAATCCCTGATAAGTGTAGACATGCGCAGAGAGATTCAGAACTCCACTCTAAGGTACTTGCCCAAAATCAGAAAGGAATCTGGGATAAGCCAGGAACTGAGCCCCCAAGCTCCTGAGTCTTAGCCCTGGGCCTTAATTGCAAGACATGGCAGAATTCCAGATGGACATGTCTATAGAAAGGAGAGAGAAGGAACAGCAGGAGACACAAATCGTTTGAAAACATCCTTGCAATCATTCAAAAGGTGTCTCGGTTCTAATTCTTTTTGATATATGATAAGTTTTTAGACCTTGCCCCTTGCATTCTGCAGATCTGAGCCATTTGCTTCGTAGGGCAGGGTTAGATACACAGGCGTTATTCAATATGGACTTCAGTTAAGTCTGGAGTCAAGCCCCAGCAGCCGAGGGTAGGCTAAGAAATAGGGACCCCTCTCATCGTGGTTCTAACACCAAATCCATTTGCAGCCTTAATAAGAGATAGCTACATAGCTGAGAACAATGTTTACAGCTCTCCGTGCTCCAGTACACCTTAGATTGATGTTAAGTTTATTTTTTAAGTTGAACTAGATTGCCCTGCATCTGTATCTTGTGCCCTCCTCACGAATTACCTTGTGAAAAGCTAGGTGATTCAGCCAAAAACTGTAAGACTTAACTTGCATTTGGAAAACAATTAATAGACCAATATGGCCTTGGAATTCTTCCCCTCCCACCACACCAAACCTGTTCTAGTTCTATTAAGCACCAAAAGATCATACCCTCCTCCCCTTATGGAACCAGAGAGTTTCCCTCCTATAAAGCAGAGTTTAAAGGCCAGCTGCACTCCTGCGGCTGCTGTTACAATCTGCAGCCTCACTTGCCAGACCCCAGGATCTATATAGTCTCACAAAGACTATAAAACATTTGGTGCAGGGGAATGGGGGGGGGGGGGAAAGGGAAAGAAATGCCTGAGAGCTCTGCCAGACATTTTATACTTATATGCACGCATGCCAAATGATTCGCAACCTCTTTCAAAGGGCACCAGAATGTTACCCTGAATATACCCTGGAAGTCAAAGCCAGCTATCACCTTCTCTCATATCAGCTCTCTATGAGACAGGACCAAAACAGCTGCCCTGTCCCTATGACTTGGTTAATTCTGGGTTACATGCACACAACTTTGGCAGATTGAAGCTCAGTTAAAGTTTTAGTCTCTCTGGCAATCTAAGAAACAGGGACTCCAGGATCCTCGTCCATCTGTGGCTTAGGATGAGTCACTTAACAGCCCTGCCTCAGTTTCCCTTTCTGGCAAATAGCACTAATACCTACCTTGCAAAACTGTCCTGAGGATTCATTGAAGGAACATTGTCAACTTAAAAGAAAACCACAGTTCTCTCTGAAATATTCATCTCTCCTGTTGTTGCAACCCTAACAGCTACAGGGACTGTGACTTGAAAGCAAGTAGCAGGGATTAAAAATGGCTGGCGTTTTAGTTTGTTTGCTCTGTGCTTTCGGCAGCACTTTGTGAAGAGTCAGTGTTCTTGTTTTGATTCTGGTTATTGGCACTTCCTATATCTCGCAGTGGTGTGATAACATCACCTTTATACACGGCTCTGGAGGGAGCTTATGTGCAAGCTCCTCCCCAGACTTAGCATAAGATTTTGTGCCGGCTACAGTTGCAGAACAGCTGCTATTTCTCACTGTGTGTCTATAACACAGTCTTTTCCTGGGACCCTTGTGCAGAGCCAGAGAACAACAGAAGCCAGGTAAGAGGAAGCACAGACGATGGCTGGGGGAAAACTTGTCTTTGCTCCCCAGGTAAGCAGAGGGCTGATGAAAAACTCAGACCAGGGGGCCAAGGAGCAACCGTCCTGCCTCTCCAGACCTTTGCACAGTGGTAGGTAACATCAGCAGCCTGGGGCATGGCCACCAAGAGTGGCCCTATCTTTACATGCTAAGCGGGCTGGAAGGAGTGAGTTTTAAAGAGATTTAAAGGAGGTGAGTGAGATTGCTTGTGAAGAGGGGTGAGGGAGGCAGCTTTAGGCACTGATGGCAGCATGATAAAAAGGCAGGTGTCAGAACTGGGAGAAGAAGACTGGAGGAGTGACACGCACAGCACATAAGAAGGAAACGGTAACAAGCTGAGGTCCAGGCCGAGGCTGAGCTGTGTAGAAAGGTGAGTGCAAGCAGCTTGAATGTGGAAGAAACAAGAGGCTGAAGGTTTGAGTGGTCGGCTTTGCTGTGATCACAGCTATTGCTAAGGGTCTAAAAACAAATGTGCCCTGTCCTGACATGAAAAAGGAACATTTTAACTCAGCAGCTCTTTGGCCGTCATCCTCCTTTTTTCACTTGTGTGTGTGTGTTTTATTTGCAACCTCTCTCTGTAGGTTGATCTTGGCAACACACTTTCAAGCAGTTTGTGCTTTTGTGACAGCCGTACCTTGAATTGCAATGAGACAGGTTGAGTTGCTGATGTTGCCGAGAGTTGAGACAAAGAATATTTGAAACAAAAGAAAAATTATTTATATTACAGGAGCACCCACACTTTGCTAGGTACCATACAGGCATCTAGAAAGACATAGGCCTTATCCAGAGGATCTTAAAACATAGAAAGACAAAAAAAGATGATATGGCAGGGAAAGAGATGCACGATTCAAGTGAAGTGGTCAAGGTGATGATGGGCAAATGAGTTGTTAGTTCCATATTTTGGTTTGTTTGGTATTTGTTTGTATTAAAGTTCATTTAATTCTTCCCAACTGCCCTTCACCCTAGTAACTTACTTCTTTTTTTATTTTTTTTTTAATTTATAGTGTAAACACTCATTTTTTGAAAGTGATTCTAATAAAAGGAGAAAATTAAGAACGCAAAGCTTAATAGTAACTGTGCTCTGACCATCAGATCTGGGCAAGATCTGCTTAGCACAGGTTTGGACAGGGAGGAAAGATGGGCAAAGGTGACTGATTTTAAGAGCAGAAGGAACCATCATGATGATCTAGTCTGACCTACATTACACAGGCCATAGAATATCACTCAGTGTTTCTTGCATCAAGCCCAAAGACTCGGGATTCAGCTAGAGTATGTCTTTTAGAAAGACATCAAATTCTGATTTAAACACAGCGGGCCAGATCCTCATTGGGGGCAAATTGGTGCAATTTCACTGAAATCAGTGGAGCTCTGCTGATTTACATCAATTGAGGTCCTGGCCCTTTGTGCTTACTTAAGTGCTGGGAAAGCTGGGGACTGCTTTGGCTCCAGACGCAAGTTAGAATAACCTCCGGACTCCTTTAATATATGCCACCTTGTGAAAGCCACTTGGGCGCAAGGCACTGTGCCGGGGTGAGAGAAGCATTGACCAATAAGTACATCCCCTTGCTCCTACCCAAAAGATAGATTTGATAAGAGTTACAGGGTCCCAGTTCTATAATTTAAGTCTGTGGAGTCTCAAGGCAGGCAGAGTTACCAGTGCAGGTTGAAGAGAGCTTATTTCCCCCAGTCCAAATTCTGTCTTCCTTCACTCCTTCCTGTACAACATTGCTCACTTCTGCTTGTGCAACCTCTTTGGTGCTAATGGAGTAGCACAAGCAAAAGTGAGAGCAGAATTTGCCCCGGTAGCATGATCTGAGATAGTTAGTAGACTAAATTTTGTCAAAACGACTTTGTTCGACCCACTATTTTGAACTTTCCTATGTATAACAGTTAAGACTCAGATTTGTCAAAACAGGATAGGTGCTGCCAGAGGATTAGTAATTCATTTTTTGTCCCTGTACAAAGCCATTTTAAGGAAAGAAACAACATGTCAGAGCTATGCCAACAACTGACTGTATCAACAAGGAGGGATTTGACGTATTTTTCTATGCTGCAGTGACTGTTATAAGAAAAGACAGCAGTGCATTAGTGAAAGATTTATGCTAGTATTTTAACAATGGAAAACATGAGGGTGCCTGTGTTCTCATTCTCCCTGAGACAGGCAGCCAGGGCACGTCATGTAACAATATTGCCAGGAATGAAGTTACAGTTGAAGAAATGCTGATTTGCTCATGCAGTAAGACAGTTCCAGGAAGCAGGACAAACCCTAGCTTTATTTGTGGTCTCAGATGGAGAATTTCATAAGGGAACCGCCCATCCCCACCTGTTTAGGAAAAACTACTTTCCTGATCCCAGAACATGATGAGAAAAGGTGAGGCACCAACCTGCCTTGAGTCACCCAACCTGCCTTGGAGGGCCCAAGTTCTTTCATGGTCCCTTCCTAAACGTAGCATCCTTGGTGGCATCATAATTGAAGCCATCTGTACCAGGAAGCATAACTACAAGCTGATCGAATTTACTAATGATACATTCTCTAGAAACCTTTGGTTGCTGAACCCAGCGTTTTGTTCCCACAATTAAATTACAAACAAAAAGGGCATTTGGTAACATTTGACACCGTGATGTCCAAGTAACTGATTTACAGGAAAATCAGCACATAAAGGCCCACTCTGTCCAAAGCCAAAGGGAGATTTGACTACCAACAGAGATAAGAACAGGACTGGGTCCCTATCAGGGGCATTGGAGCTATGAAAGATTACTGTTAATGTTTTGATAAACATTTGTATTTAAAAACCCACCCACAGTCAGATATAACCAACATGAGAGAAAATTATATTAAAAAGTGAGTGAGAACAGCCATGTCATCCCAAAGCAGAGAAAGGGCTTGCTCCTTTCCCACCCACCATATACAGATTGCCCAGACTGCATGGAAAAGTGGGGATAGAGGCACCATCCACCCCGTTCCTTGGTGCTCCAGAGAGCCTTATCTAGGGCTGGGGGACCCATGCACAGGAAGGAAGACGGGTGCATGGTCTCCATTTCTAACAAGCACTTTGAGGCAGGGGCCATGTCTTCCTCAGTGTTTGCAGAGCACCTAGCTCAATCAAGATTGGGGTCTCCAGTCACCATATAAAAGATTAAATAATAATAATTCCTCCATGACCCTTCCCAAAAACACAGTGGGTTGTTTACAAGGGCTATACTGACTGTTCACTTCTACAGGGAGACGCTTGGCACAGGCAGAAACCCCTAATCTCCTTTACAAGGAGGCTTGGGGGACAACTGCTGGCAGGGGAAGTCCTGTGAACTGTGAGGTATCTGCAAAGGCAGGCAGCATAGAGTCTCAGGGACTCCAACCCACAACTTGGTACCTCCATGAATCTCCCAAGCATTCTGCATAGATCTTGGGGCACACGTGTGTTTCAGGTGCAAAGCCCTCTACTCAGTTTCATGTTACACAGTAGTAGGGCAGGCTCCATGAGTTTCAGTCATCTGCTCACGTTTATGCAGGTACAGGAAGGGTCCAGCCAAGAGAAGTTAATGCAGATAAAAATACAAGGGGAGCTAACCAATCCTGGCGGCTGTATGTTGTTGTCGGTGTTGCCATCATATGATATCAAATTTCTGAAAGGCTCATAGCCAGCCACACAGCAAAGTGAGTATGTGTGTGTGTTTGTGCACACGCTTAGAGTCCAGTCCTCCATGGAGGTCAATGTTCATTTCAGGTGTACCAAAGATGTAGTAGTAGTCTCCCAGGTTGCTTCCAGGGGTATAATGAATGGGGAAGAGGAAAGAAAAAGGGCAGAGAATTACAAGGCGAGTTAAACCTTGTATCCCTCTTGGAGATAAATCTGAACTCAACCCATTAAGTTCAACAGGACAACTGTTGTAAGTAAGAAAAACATGGCTTGGCTGCTTATTTGTCTCACTTACTACTGACAGCTCTCTTATCTATAGAAAGGGCATTCTAGCAGTAGGGATGAGTAGAGATAGTTCCTATAAAAAGCCCCTGATAAAAAGAAAAGAGCACATATTTATGGACAAGCCAAGTTCTTCAGTGAACATTTTCCCCCTCTACAGAAGTCTGATCCAAAGCCTATTGACGTCTATGAGATTTGAATAGGGTCTCATAGAACAGGAGTATATAAACAGTAGGATCTGGCAGTAGTACTCATTTAATGGAATGGAATACATATGTCCATGGACTTAAAAATAAAGCTTTAAGGGGCTAGTTGTTTTTTTAAAAACTTCCCTACTTGCAGGTGGGACCATAAAACGATTCTAGCATGAGTCTGAGAACCAGACTTGGCAAAACTAAGCCTGCCACTTTAAAAACAGAACACTAATTAAATAAAATAGCAACAAGGAGAATAAAATAGCTTCCCCCCAGCTCCCACCCTCCCCAAGTAACTAATCTAGCCTGAAGTGAATTAAAAAATATTTTACCTGGACCCCATTCATATACAAAATAAAGAAAAAAACATGCTTGCAAAAATTCACTTGGCAAAAGTCTAACTCAAACTGCCCTGGCATAAAAGTGCAGTATTATTTTTTTAAATGGAGTCTAAATAGAAGGAGGATTTAGCTCTAAGTGATTGCATCTCTGAGGAAAGGTCAAATGAATAGACTTTGTAGAGCTGTTCTGTGCAGAGCTCAGGCTGATTTGTGGCCACTCTGCTCATCTACTGCAGTGTTGGAAAGTCTCATGATTGTGATATTTGGTGTTTTTCCTAAAGCCTCAGCTCCTGGAGTCATGTTATTACATGAGAATGTTAGCTTTCATATTTTTTTAAAGAATATATATTTCCAGCCTCCAAGGTTGAAGAGAAAAGCTTAAAAATGTAAACCCTAAAGGCTCCAAACCCAGAACTCCAAATTTACTATTATTTAAAATCTCAGGATTTTTAAATTAATCCCAGGATTTCTGGAGGGGCTTGACTCAGGATTAGAGAATGCACGGAGTTAGTTGTACTGGTAACAAGCTTATGAAGTGTGTGCCACGTTTCCTTCTAATGGATAGTTAAAAATAGAGGGTAACAGCCTGCTACTACTGTCACCTAATGGAATTGCTCCTTTAGCCTGTGCTTTTGAACTAATGGTCCCCTGTGTACAAATGTTAATGTGAGGGTTATTGCAGATCTACTGGCTACATTCCTGTTCCCTCCTACAACATTCCTCTATGTTTCCAGGGATGGAGTGCCTGTAGAGCAAAACTCTGCAATGCATAGGAGGTGTGAAGGTCCACATCTAGGCTCTACTTTGGTCTGTCCTCTGCACATTTGAGTGCAAACATTCCAGAAAAATAAGACCAGTTTTGAAGTCACAACAACATGCAAAAATGTTCCGATTTTCAGCACTTCAAATTGTTTTACGGACATTTGGCAATTTTCTTAAAGATTAGTCACCAATTTGTATCATATCCATTGTTTATAAGAAACAGAATCCTAAGAAACATTAGGAACAGCGTAGCAGCCGTGTTAGTCAGTATTCTCAAAAAGAAAAGGAGTACTTGTGGCACCTTAGAGACTAACAAATTTATTTGAGCATAAGCTTTCGTGAGCTACAGCTCACTTCATCGGATGCATCCAATGAAGCGAGCTATAGCTCATGAAAGCTTATGCTCAAATACATTTGTTAGTCTCTAAGGTGCCACAAGTACTCCTTTTCTATTAGGAACAGCAAAACACTACAAAGATTCATGGGACAAAAGCACCAATAATCTGACAGAAAACAATCTATTTATCAAATACAACTAACTCCCCAGTAAAGCACCCTACACTTCTGGTATTAGTCAGGAGTAGATGTGAAGCTTGATGCAAGGATCACTGGGTGCGGTTCTGTAGCCTGTGTTATGCAGGAGGTCAGACTAGATGAACAAAGTGGTCCGTTCCTATAAAAATATGTCAGCCAAAATTGTGCAGAAATTCTGCTCACTTTACCTAAGGGTCATCCCATTAACTTCAATAAGACTCCACTTATGTGAATAAAAGCAAGACTTGCTCCAGAATTTCAGTTATCCCAGATAGGTGACAATGGATACAAAGCGCACAACCTGAAGGTATTCATTCCCAAGATTTCAGAGTAGCAGCCGTGTTAGTCTGTATTCGCAAAAAGAAAAGGAGTACTTGTGGCACCTTAGAGACTAACAAATTTATTAGAGCATAAGCTTTCGTGAGCTACAGCTCACTGCATCCGATGAAGTGAGCTGTAGCTCACGAAAGCTTATGCTCTAATAAATTTGTTAGTCTCTAAGGTGCCAAGAATATCAGAGGAACAGTGGGGGGTGGGGTGGGAGGGAGAAATACCATGGGGAAATAGTTTTACTTTGTGTAATGACTCATCCATTCCCAGTCTCTATTCAAGCCTAAGTTAATTGTATCCAGTTTGCAAATTAATTCCAATTCAGCAGTCTCTCGTTGGAGTCTGTTTTTGAAGCTTTTTTGTTGAAGTATAGCCACTCTTAGGTCTGTGATCGAGTGACCAGAGAGATTGAAGTGTTCTCCAACTGGTTTTTGAATGTTATAATTCTTGACGTCTGATTTGTGTCCATTCATTCTTTTACGTAGAGACTGTCCAGTTTGGCCAATGTACATGGCAGAGGGGCATTGCTGGCACATGATGGCATATATCACATTGGTAGATGCGCAGGTGAACGAGCCTCTGATAGTGTGGCTGATGTGATTAGGCTCTATGATGGTATCCCCTGAATAGATATGTGGACAGAGTTGGCAACGGGCTTTGTTGCAAGGATAGGTTCCTGGGTTAGTGGTTCTGTTGTGTGGTGTGTGGTTGCTGGTGAGTATTTGCTTCAGATTGGGGGGCTGTCTGTAAGCAAGGACTGGTCTGTCTCCCAAGATCTGTGAGAGCGATGGGTCGTCCTTCAGGATAGGTTGTAGATCCTTGATGATGCGTTGGAGAGGTTTTAGTTGGGGGCTGAAGGTGATGGCTAATGGCGTTCTGTTGTTTTCTTTGTTGGGCCTGTCCTGTAGTAGGTGACTTCTGGGTACTCTTCTGGCTCTGTCAATCTGTTTCTTCACTTCAGCAGGTGGGTATTGTAGTTGTAGGAATGCATGATAGAGATCTTGTAGGTGTTTGTCTCTGTCTGAGGGGTTGGAGCAAATGCGGTTATATCGCAGCGCTTGGCTGTAGACAATGGATCGAATGGTATGATCTGGATGAAAGCTAGAGGCATGTAGGTAGGAATAGCGGTCAGTAGGTTTCCGATATAGGGTGGTGTTTATGTGACCATCGCGTATTAGCACCATAGTGTCCAGGAAGTGGATCTCTTGTGTGGACTGGTCCAGGCTGAGGTTGATGGTGGGATGGAAATTGTTGAAATCCTGGTGGAATTCCTCAAGAGCTTCTTTTCCATGGGTCCAGATGATGAAGATGTCATCAATGTAGCGCAAGTAGAGTAGGGGCATTAGGGGACGAGAGCTGAGGAAGCGTTGTTCTAAGTCAGCCATAAAAATGTTGGCATACTGTGGGGCCATGCGCGTACCCATCGCAGTGCCGCTGATTTGAAGGTATACATTGTCACCAAATGTGAAATAGTTACTCTCCTTACAGTGTGTATGATAAACCCATTGTTTCATGTTCTCTGTGTGTGTGTATATAAATTTCTTATTCCCAAGATTAATTTTTATTGACCGCTATTTACAGAAGTATCTGCAGCTGCACATTTGGGACTCTCTCTATGGCCAGCTTAACCTACACAACGTTTCCTCAAGCATGAACCCAAGTGCAGGCATGATGTGCTCCCCATTTTTATACGCTGCAGCCTATGCACTGTATGTTATTGTTATGGGAGGACTGTGCACTCCCTATGCATCTAAAGCTTCCAGTAACTTCAGTGGGAGATGCGAGTGTACAGTGAATGCAAGCACAGGGCTAATATGGGGTGGAGCACATTCTGTCCAATATTATAGGGTCTTCATGCACATACATAAATCCCATTAATGCTAATTAGCATTCCAGGCACACATTGTAAGGGAAATAATTGACTGGGGTGCATGAAAGTTCATAGTGAGTGAGAATCTACCGTGGAACTATGTGACTCCTATTTATGAAGTGTCTCTCTATATTCCATGGACTACATTTGGTTTTCAGTTACAGCTGGGCAAGACCATTGGCTCAGTGGCTCATGCAGTATATATGTCTGGAACTTATAAGACCCCATCAACAAAATATTCTGAGCCCCTCACACGCATTGTTGAATTTACTCTCCCAATGCCCTCATGAAGAAGGGCAGTATTATTATACAGAGGGGGACTGAAGCACAGAGAAATCAAGTGACTTATCCAGGAAGGCTGTGGCAAACCCACATCTCCTGATTCCCAGCCCAGTGCCTTAGCCATGGGCTCATCCTTCCTACCTCCTGTAACAGAAGGCATCATGTGTTTCTAAATTTCTCGTTTAAATTACATTTAATAAGGAGGGTATGTGAGATTTTATTTACAGAAGTTTCCTGCTCAAGGTAATAGGAGAAAATAAAAATCTATTGACTGTGGCGAGAGAACAATACGGACACAGATATTGTTTATTGTCACTGTGTAATTACAGATAGAAAATCATTGACTATCACTATTGTTTATGGTTATCATCTGCAGTAGTTAAGGGACAGCTCCTACCTTTTTTCCTCATGCACAACTCCCATTGATTTCAGTGGGTAAAATACCATCATAATGTTGTCTCTCTATACTATAATCTTAGTAAATGATAATTTCTTGACAACTATATACCTGAAGAATTCTCACTAAATCATAGAAGTGTAGGGCTGGAAGGGATCTCAATAGGTCATCTAGTCCAGTCCCCTGCAATGAGGCAGGACTAAATATTATCTAGACCATCCCTCAAAGCATCCATGTTTGTCTAACTTGTTCTTAAAAACTTCCAAATGACAGAAATTCCACAAACTCATGGGCGGCGAGTGAACCGCCGGCTGGGGGAGGCTAGCCCCTGCCCTGCCCCTTCCACCCGAGGCCCTGCCCCTTCCACCACCACCACCTCAACCAGAGGCCAGAGCACCCCCACCTCCAACCCGGTCCCCCCCCAGGCTAGCCCCTCAGCCCCAAAGGAGTGCCGGGAGGGCGCACAGCCCCAGAGCACTGGGAAGGCGGGTGGTGCATGGCCCCGCAACCCCAGCCCTGGAGCTCTGGGAAGGCGGCCCCCAGCCCCAGAGACGGAAGACACACAGCCCGAGCTTTCCCAGCCAGAGCACTGGGGGCTGGAGGACTGGAGCGACATGCAGGGAGCGGTGGTAAGCAGGGGGCGGGGCCACGCCTGGCTGTTTGGGGATGCGCAGCCTCCTCCAGCCTATGTGACCCACCACCCAGGCACAAATTTCCTAGGTAATTTGCTCCAGTGCTTAACTACCTTTACAGTTGGGAAGTTTTTCATAGTGTCTAACCTAAATCTCCCTTGCTGCAATTTAAACCCATTGCTTCTTGTCCCGTCTTCCATGGCTAAGGAGAACAATTTATTACACTCCTCTTTTTAACCACTTTTTACATTCTTGAAGACTATCATCCCCACTCAGTCTTCTCCAGATTAAACAAATCCAATTTTTTAAAATCTTTCCTCAGAGGTCATGTTTTCCAGACCTTTAATCATATTTTTTTTTCTTTCCTGGACTTTCTCCAATTTGTCCACATCTTTCTTGAAGGGTGGTGCCCAGAACGGGACGCAATACTTCTGCTGAGGCCTTCTCAGTAAGGCTGCGAGTCCATCATGGAGGTCACAGAAGTCATGGATGCTGTGACTTTCCAGGACCTCCATGACTTCCACAGCTACAGCCACTGCCTCCCGTGACTTCCACAGCTCCTGGGGCAGCTGCTGCTGGAGCAGCCTTGGGGCCAGCCGCACCAGCTATTGGTCAGGCAGCCCCATGTGGCTGGTCCAGGGGGCTGCCAGTGCAGCAGTGGTCTCGGGGGTGGCCCTGGAGCAACGGTCTCAGAGCAGCAGCAGTCCCGGGAGCTGCCCAAGAGGCCATCAGAGCAGCGGCCCCCGGGAGCAGCAGGAGGTTGGGGCAGTCAGCCCCTGCCGCTGGAACAGGGGCCAGCCGTCAGCCCCGAGGGCCCTCCAGAGCAGTGGCACGCTGGAATGCCCGGAGCAGCTAAGATTTAGTCAGGGATATTTATGGACAGGTCATGGGCCATGAATTTTTGTTTATTGCCCATAACCTGTCCATGACTTTTACTGAAAATACCCATAACTAAATCTTAGCCTTACTTATTAGTGCTGAGCGGAGTGGAATAATTACTTCTCATGTCTTGCTTACTCCTGCTAATATATCCCAAAACAATGTTCACATTTTTTGCAACAGCATTACATTGTCGATTCATATTTAATTTGTAATCCACTATAACATCCATATCCCTTTTTTTCAGTACTCCTTCTTAGGTAGTTATTTCCCATTTTGTATTTGTACAGTTGATTATTCCATCCTAAGTGTAATACATGGCATTTGTCCCTATTGAATTTCATCCTATTTATTTCAGATCTTTTCTCTAGTTTGTCAAGATTGTTTTGAATTCTAATTCTGTCCTCCAAAGTGCTTGCAAGCCCTCCCAGCTTAGTATTATCCACAAATTTTGTGTGTATTCTCTGTGCCATTATCCAAATCATTTATGAAGATCTAATAGAACAGACCCAGAACAGATCTCTGTGGGATCTCCACCCAATATGCTTGAGTGTGAACCATTCAAAACTACCCTCTGAGTACAGTTTTCCAACCAGTTGTGCACCTGTCTTACAGCACTGTAGGTTCATTTAGGCTATATTTCCCTAGTTAGTTTATGAGAAGGTCATATGAGACCATATCAAAAGCCTGACTATAGTTGAGCTATATCACTCTACTGCTTTCTCCCTATCCACAACAGTTGTTACCCTATCAAAGAAGGATATTAGGTTGGTTTGACATGATTTGATTTGACAAATCCATGTGACTTGTTACTTATCACTATATTAGCTAAATGCTTACAAATTGATTCATAGATTCATAGATACTAAGGTCGGAAGGGACCATTCTGATCATCTAGTCCAACCTCCTGCACAGCGCAGGCCACAGAATCTCACCCACCCACTTCTACAAAAAACCTCACCTATGACTGAGCTATTGAAGTCCTTAAATCATGGTTTAAAGACTTCAAGGAGCAGAGAAGCCTCCCTCAAGTCACCCATGCCCCATGCTACAGAGGAAGGCGAAAAACCTCCAGGGCCTCTCCAATCTGCCATGGAGAAAAATTCCTTCCCGACCCCAAATATGGTGATCAGCTAAACCCTGAGCATATGGGCAAGATTCACCAGCCAGATACTACAGAAAATTCTTTCCTGGGTAACTTGGATCCCATCCGTCTAATATCCCATCTCAGGAGATTAGTCCTATTTACCCTGAATATTTAAAGATCAATTACTTACCAAAATCCCATTATCCCATCATACCATCTCCTTCATAAACTTATCGAGTAGAATCTTAAAACCAGATAGATCTTTTGCCCCCACTGCTTCCCTTGGAAGGCTATTCCAAAACTTCACTCCTCTGATGGTTAGAAACCTTCGACTAATTTCAAGTCTAAACTTCCTGGTGGCCAGTTTATACCCATTTGTTCTTGTGTCCACATTGGTGCTGAGCTGAAATAATTCCTCTCCCTCTCCTGTATTTATCCCTCTGATATATTTATAGACAGCAATCATATCTCCCCTCAACCTTCTTTTAGTTAGGCTAAACAAGCCAAGCTCCTTAAGTCTCTTTTCATAAGACAAGTTTTCCATTCCTCAGATCATCCTAGTAGCCCTTCTCTGTACCTGCTCCAGTTTGAATTCATCCTTTTTAAACATGGGAGACCAGAACTGCACACAGTATTCTAGGTGAGGTCTCACCAGTGCCTTGTATAACGGTACTAAAACCTCCTTATCCCTACTGGAAATGCCTCTCCTGATGCATCCCAAAACCACATTAGCTTTTTTCACGGCCATATCACATTGGCAGCTCATAGTCATCCTATGATCAACCAATACTCCAAGGTCCTTCTCCTCTTCCGTTACTTCTAATTGATGCGTCCCCAACTTATAACTAAAATTCTTGTTATTAATCCCTAAATGCATAACCTTACACTTCTCACTATTAAATTTCATCCTATTACTATTACTCCAGTTTACAAGGTCATCCAGATCCTCCTGTATAATATCCCGATCCTTCTCTGAATTGGCAACACCTCCCAGCTTTGTATCATCTGCAAACTTTATTAGCACACTCCCACTTTTTTGCCAAGGTCAGTAATAAAAAGATTAGATAAGATTGGTCCCAAAACCGATCCCTGAGGAACTCCACTAGTAACCTCCCTCCAGCCTGACAGTTCGCCTTTCAGGACCCGTTGCAGTCTCCCCTTTAACCAATTCCTGATCCACCTTTTGATGTTCATATTGATCCCCATCTTCTCCAATTTAACTAATAATTCCCCATGTGGCACGGTATCAAATGCCTTACTGAAATCTAGGTAAATTAGATCCACTGCATTTCCTTTATCTAAAAAATCTGTTACTTTTTCAAAAAAGGAGATTAGGTTGGTTTGGTACGATCTACCTTTTGTAAAACCATGTTGTATTTTGTCCCATTTACCATTGACTTCAATGTCCTTAAGTAATTTCTCCTTCAAATTTTTTTCCAGGACCTTGCATACTACAGATGTCAAACTAACTGGCCTGTAGTTACCTGGATCACTTTTTTTTCCTTTCTTA
The DNA here is from genome assembly GCF_009764565.3 of Dermochelys coriacea. NCBI lineage: Eukaryota > Metazoa > Chordata > Testudines > Dermochelyidae > Dermochelys > Dermochelys coriacea. The sequence goes on along the minus strand of NC_050074.1, from coordinate 9,661,103 downwards.
AAAATAGGAACTATATTAGCAATTCTCCAATCATTCGGTACTACTCCTGAGTTTACAGTTTCATTAAAAATTCTTGCTAATGGTGGAAGACACATTGAGGATGACTGGATGTGAAAGCTGTGGTATGTACATGATCCTGGAGGGGGGACCTGGTAAGAGTTTTTTCTGCATGAAATGCCGTCTGATAGCGCTGATGGAGGAAAAGATCCGAGGTTTGGAGATGCAGGTGGAAAGTCTGGTTGAGTTTCGGAAGGGGTTTGAGCAGATGATGGAGCAAAGATATGAAGTATCTGAAGTGAAAAGCTCAGACTCACAGATGGAAGCAGGGCTGGGGAATTCTGAGGGGAGACTGGGTGGGGAAAGTGGTCAGTGGAAGCATGTGACTAAAAGGACCAGGCAGAGGAAAAGACGGGCTAGTGAAGGAGAAATAGAGCTTAGGAACAGGTTTGCAGAGTTGGAAAATGAAGAAGGGGCTTAGCAGGTACTTGTTGAAGGTGGAACGGTAAGGAAGAAGAGAAGAGAGGCTAGTCCTATAGGAAAAGCGGAAGAGTCAAGGGAGACTACACCAAATATGAGCCCCAGGAGGATACAGGATGGGTTGAAGAGGATTATAAGGGAAAATAGGAATGGAAAGAACTTGCAGCCAGAGGTAACAGGGGAGAGACTGGAGAATAGCATTGTCACCAGGAAAAGGCAGGTCTATGTGATAGGGGACTCTTTATTGAGAAGAATAGACAGGCCAGTAACTAGAGCTGATCCAGAGAATAGAAGGGTGTGCTGTCTTCCGGGTGCTAAGATACGGGATGTAGATCTGAGGTTGAAAAGGATCCTAAAGGGAGTGGGAAAGAATCCCCTAGTTATCCTTCATGTGGGAACAAATGATACGGCTAGATTCTCGCTGGAAAGTATTAAGGGAGACTATGCTAGGCTGGGGAAGACGCTTAAGGAAATTGAGGCTCAGGTGATCTTTAGTGGGATCCTTCCTGTTCCTAGAGAAGGGCAACAAAGGTGTGACAAGGTTATGACTGTCAACAGATGGCTTAGGCAGTGGTGCTATAAGGAGGGCTTTGGGATGTATGGCCACTAGGAGGCATTCACAGACAGAGGACAGTTCTCTCGGGATGGACTTCATCTGAGTAGGGAAAGAAATAGACTTCTAGGATCAAGGCTGGCACAACTGATAAAGAGAGCTTTAAACTAGGAATTAGGGGGAGATGGTTGGGAGATGTCCAGGTAATCTCCACGCCGGATTTTAGCATTGAGAGGGAAGAAGACAAAGTAAGAAAGGATACAGCCGTGGGTAGGAGAATGTATATAAGGAGAGAGGGCGGTGTGGATACTAGTCTAATAGGTTATACTGGCTGTAGAATGACTGTGCCTAATAGGGTACAAAATGTGAGCGAGGCCAAACAGCAAAAATTAAGATGTTTGTACACCAATGCGAGGAGCCTAGGTAACAAAATGGAGGAACTAGAGCTACTGGTGCAGGAAGTGAAACCAGATATTATAGGGTTAACAGAAACATGGTGGAATAGTAGTCATGACTGGACTACAGGTATTGAAAGGTATGTGCTCTTTAGGAAAGACAGAAACAAAGGTAAAGGTGGTGGAGTAGCATTGTATATCAATGATGAGGTAGAATGTAAAGAAATAATTGTTTACTAGTTATCTTCCCCAATGTAATTTTTGCCCAGACGGACTCCGTCTTATCCATTGCATCGCTTCTTATTTCTCGGGGGTGAGCAACGGTCTCAGAGCAGCAGCAGTCCCAGGACTCTTACCTACGGATTCTCTGAATTTGCTAAAGTCTGCCTTCTTGAAGTCCATTATTTTCCTTCTGCAAAAGTGTATGTCCCCAGTGGAGAAATATTTTTTGAAAGAAATGAACTGTAAATACCTTCCCTCCATCTACATTTCTACACTTGTTAGCTTTTCCTCCCAGCTCTCCTCTGCCTTTCAGTATGCTAAAATTGAGCCTGGAGAAGAACAGGACATGTATTATGAAGAGTTTCTGCCTATAGGCTTAGCATGGGACTTGAGGACATGCATAAACTTAAGCACATACCTAATTGCTTTGCTGAACTGGGAGTTAATTTCTTTTATTCCACAGAGCGTGTAAAATCTATTCAAATGAATTCTTATAGTTGCCCTGTGAGTCTGTTTTGTACCAACATAACCAATTGCCCATTGTAAGAAGACTGTACCAAACTCACAATACCTCCTATTCCTCATAGTACATGCAAATAAGAGAAACTTAAGCTGTATTTGAATCAGTGTTTCTTTCTGTTCTTACTAGTTGTAACACTCAGACTAATGCCATTGATTGAGCTGTATACATTGAAATATAACATGCTTTTCTATATAATTAATGGAACTTTGATTCAGGAATAAATATAATGCAGCAACTATTCTCTTGGATCTCAGACTCCCATCAGGACCCATAGCCCTTTCTTTCTTTCTTTCTTTCTTTCTTTCTTTCTTTCTTTCTTTCTTTCTTTCTTTCTTTCTTTCTAACATTTGTCATTCTTTTACGAAGTTAAATCCATTTGACTATCAAAACTAAATGGTTTATTTTTCAAATGGTAAATTTTTTTAAAAAATGGATTTCTGCACAAAATATGTCCATCCTCATTAGATCCACTTTCCCAATTAAATTCAAGTTTCTATGTCCAAAAGGCATAAATCTGGGTATTGATTTAGTCATAAAATAATGAAACTCCCAGAAGCCTTCTAAAACCATTTTACTTGGATGAGCATATAGGCTTTTAAAATATCAAGTTATTCCAGTATTTAATACACATAACTGCTTTCAGAGGTCTAAGGCAATAAGGCATATCTCCCTACTCCATTTGAAGTACCACAGCTACAAGCAATGGCCCCCTACTATTTTTAAAGCTTTGGACGGTATTTTATTCAGTGGGAGCATGATATTTTTTGAACATGAACTTTATATCCTGGAGCCAAAAATCAATAACCTATCAAATCAAAGGTCTGTAAAGCAACAACAGGCTCCCGGTGTTGTGCACCCATAAAATGCATTTCAGTCTAAATCTACACTTCCAAAATAGTCTAGTTCTGAATTTATTGCCCTGTTCCAACGAGATTACTGGATAATCAATGTGTACTGCCAAAAAACAAACTTTTTTTAGGGAAAAAATTGTCTTCCCTTCTTATCAAAGCAAAGAACCAAAATCAATCATGCTACATTTTTTATTCAGGGCCCAATTCTACAATCCTTATTCACACTGAGTATGACATGACTATGCAAGTAGTCCCATTAATTTCAATGGGGCTACTCATACAGGGTGAAATAGATCCTTGTGCAGAGCACAATCCCTAGTCCTGTGTACCACTTACATCTCACTTAGGCTCTATTTTTGAAGGTTTAAATTGGATTTATCTGGTAAGTGTACATAGGATTTAGCAGTACATAGATCTCATACTGGCCATTTGCACAGGAGTGAATTTCAACCATTATAAAGATGGTGGAATCAGACCCAGGATAAATATCACAATTTTACCTGATTTTACTTTGAAATCCCATCTACATTCCAGTCACAGCTTGACAAAAAATAATCACACACAGTTAAATACAGTATTTTTATATTTATACAGAACGTTCAGAAATTTTCTTTTCTAGCGTGAAGTGAAATATACATGGAGATGTGTTACTATGAAAACCTATTTTGCTAAATCAGCATATATGCTGCGTAAACATTTTTTTCTTCAGTCTACAGAGTTTAACAAACAAACCTCCCTTGAATAGTGCATCATTTACTCTTTTGATAACTGGGAACAGCACTCTAAATTTGGTGCTTTTGCAACGTATTTGATGCTCCAAGTTCCTTCAAAGGCTATTTCTTCACCTGCCTTTAACAATAGGGGGCTTGATTTACCATTGCTTCACAGTGGTATAGCTCCAAGAGTTACCCTGATGTAAAACTGGATTAACAGCCCGTCTGCTTGTACATGTAAGTGCAAAAATAGCTTTTGAAGGAACTTGAAGTATCACTATCACGTTTCAGTGGAGTTATACCAACATGGAGTTACAATGGGGCATTGTAGTGGTGAATCGAGCCCAGAATATTTATATTAAGATTACTAATGAGCATAGAGAAACATAGGGACTTTCATTTATGGGAGATTCAAATAAACTCTTTAAACTATGATCTCAGAATCATCTGGTAGAGAATAGACAGTACATATAGTAAGCCAAATTCTGCAGTCCATTAAACTGACAAATACAAAGTAAGACCGAAGACTTCAGCCAAAGCTATGCTTATTTTTGTTTTGATGTATCCTTCACCTTTCAATTCACTCCCATAAATATAGCCAGGGTCTTGTCTTTTTCAGACAGCAGAAACATCTCCCCTCTGTACTAACCATCACAGACCCTAGGAGACAGACCACCTTTTCTTGCTTGATCTGTCATGTGTTTCCCAAGAACATAGTTCTTTGAATATGTTGCTACCCAAGCACCATCACTATTGTATGTTCATGGTCCTGTTCTCCAAATTGAATCGTTTCAGTGACTCTTATTAACTTAAAGTAATTCTTCAAACCCAGGGATAATGACAGGATTAACAGCACCTGAAATGTACGTCTTCCAGAATGAAATCCACCATTGCAGCTATACAAGGCAATGCCCATCTTTGAAAGCTTGAACAGCTGCAGAATGGGAATGCAACCTTTTCTTACTTCTTTTGTGACATCTCTTGTTTTGGCTGGTGCTTTTTTGTTATCAGAGAGATGGTCAAACAAATGTGCTGGAAAGTCCATTTCTAGCAGAATGGACCAGAGTTTTACATGACAAACTGTAACATTTGATTTTTGTGCTGCACCACCTGGCCTGTAGTTTCCTTGGTCTCAAATCAGAATCCCGATTATGAATGTTTTAAGCTTGACACTATCATTTATCAAGCGTGTTGTGGTTAAAAGGATGCAAGCGGCACATAACAGAAAAGGAGACACTGATCCAGAAGCATCCACAGAAAGCATTGCTCGAGCTGTCTACAGACTCCAAGATTAAGTGTGAAATCTGACAGGAAGAATATGTATTAAAAATATGTGTTGACAGAATGATTTAACTAATATTTTAAAGGCAAAACATCAACTGCATTTCCATATCATTTATAATCTTGGTGAACAGGGTACTACAGAGCAGGCTATCCCCTTCTGTCATCATTTCATTAGTCTCTACTTCATTTTACAGCTCAAGTATGTTTTAGTAAAACAAAGCTTGAGCTATAGGACCAGATTCTCAGCCGGTGTAAATCACTATCACATAGCACTATTGATGCCACTGGGGCCCAGATATCAATGAAGCTGCGCTGATGTACAACAGCAGAAGCTCTTAACCATAATTGTTATGCAAGTTCCTGTAGATACAGACAAAAGAAGTCTCAGGAAACAAATAACAGTGACACAAACACTGAAAAAAAAACCCCTCAGCACTCCATCTATGAGAAGAATCTACTATATGGATTCCACCGGGGTGTTTCCATTATCCCATGAGAATGAAAGTATCCAGGTAAGATGGCTGGCCACTCTTCCTGCTAGAAGAGTCTGTAAGGTCATCATTTTCCAGATGATGCTCAGTTCTCATTCTCTTTTTCCTCCATCTCAGATTCCACAGTCTCTTCACTCTCCCAAAGCCAAGTCTGCAGTTGGTGTAAATTGGCAAAGATTTATTGAAGCCTGTGGAGCGACACTAATTTACACCAGCTGTAGATTTGACTCCCCAGTGTCTGAATGAGGCAAGTATCTCGATGAAAGCAAACTAACTGCAGTTCAACACAGATTCATTGGCACTGAAGCTTGTTGACAGGATTGCATTCTCACCATCTACTGAAGATGCATGCCCACAGTCTCAGGGTCCCATTGGATCCATTACTCCTCCACTCTCAGATGACACAGTGTCCCTTCATATTTCTGGCCAAACACATTTTAGGTTACAGTTCTCTAAATCCATCTTCTTAGGGCTAGCCTTGAAATCCACCTTGAAATTCCAGCTGGAGCACAACACGACTAATCTGAATTCAAGATTCTGCACTGGCTTCCATGTACAATCCAAGGTAACTCATGCTCTGGGAAGGAATGATCTGAGAGATCATCTATGATCTGCTGGGACACTTAAGATTGGCTGAGATGTTTTGTGTCCTGGGGCTGATCTTCCCAGGGTTGATGGGAGAGCTTTCACGTTGGAGAGCTCACCCTTTGGAGGTCCAACTAGGCCAAAGAAAAGTAGCAAACTCAAACACAGTCTGGCTCTTTAAAAAAAAAAAAAAGTTTAGCTTAGCATTTAGTTCACTGGTTTTGTTTATGTGTATGTTTGTTTCTGGTTATGGTCCAAGTCATGTTTTCTTCCTAACAGCTCAGTAGCCTGCCCTTCAGAGTAATCTTGCCACCAGTGGCAGTTTTAGTTTCATTGATGCCTACTATTGCAAGTGGCTATGTACTGATGTGTTTTACCTTTTGTTACTGAAACACTTAAATGTCAGGATTGAAGGCACTATATTGAATACAATAAATAGGCAACTACACCAGGAATAGGTGAGGGATATGAAGATGTGAATCATCTCTGAAAGGTGGTACATCTAAGAATGTCAGTGTTAGACCATCTGTATTGCTAAGAGTTGAAACATCAGTTATAGAGATGACTGTAGTAGAAGGTACCTGGAATAATAACCAGAATAGTATTGGCCACCCCAGTTTAGAGGTGAATGCTAGGAAGGTCTCTAGGTGAAATATATCTGGAGGTAGCTACAGAGCTGAAATTGTTCAATCCATATAAAAATGTTAGCGCTTAGTTTTGTGAATGGAATGATATTTGTGCTGCATGCTCAATATTAGCCTTTCATATTAGCAACTTCATAGCAACTCTGTTTCTTAAAATAGGGAGTTACAGTGCAAGCTTTTATCTTATATAATCCTTTAGAAAAGAAAGCTCAGACACCTTTGGGGGGTTTAAAACATCAAACTTTCAGCCAGAGACCTGTCTTATCAAAGGAACTAGCAGCTCTATCTAGGGTTTATGGTTATTAGAGGAATTCCAAATTGCCTGTTTTTTATAGACTACCTACATAACAACCTCCTACTGTATTTAAATTTTTGTAATTTTCTACCCCTAATGTGATCTTCATATCTAAATTCACACAGAGTATTTTACATTTATCAGTTTAATCCCATAGTTATGTCTTTCTTTAAATGCCTGTTGTTCAACAACTGATTAATAGTGAATTGTTTTTTGGAAAGAAGATATTTAAACGTAGTCAGTTTATGATGATTCCCTATATTTTTTGAGCCAGGAAAGACATCATTAATGGCACAAAAGCCTATATTTATAAAACCTGTTTACCTATTTAACCTCATATATATCATTATTATGGGAGAACTAAAGCAATTACATGTCTTCTTTTTACCAATGTTTGATTTTTAGGCAATAAAAAAATATTGTTCTCTGTTTATTATTGGTAGTTAAACAGTGCTGGCATATAAAAAATGGTAAACGCACTCCCCACCCCCAACCCCATAGAATACTGTAAGTCTTTGAAGAATAATCCACTAACACAAGGAGGTGTGCTGGTATTGGCCAGGTGTTTCTATTAGTTGACAAATGAAGCAAAGGCAGAAACAGACAATGGATTATAACCTGGCTGCAGCAGCTATTATAGCATCAGAGTCTAACCCTCCCACTCCAGTCCTCTTAATATTGAGTTACAATTTGTCTACAGCTGGCACTTACTCAAAGAAAAATACAATCTTAAAGCGCAAGCTTAACTTTAAGCATGTGAATGCTCCCATTGAATTAAGTTAAGCCTGTTGTTAAGTGCTTTTCTGGATGAAGGCCTTGGTCCCACTGCATTTGGGGAGTAGGGAAGTACTTAATGTGGGTGCTGGTGACAGACTCTGGTCAGAGAAAGAAAGAGAAAGATGAAGGTTGATGGAGAATGATTAGACAATGCAGGATTTTAAAATGACAGACATAGTGTCAAGATGTCTGGCGTGGCTCATGCCTGCGAGTGCCAACCTCAGGGCAGACTATTAAGAAACAGGGCACAACCCCCAAATTGTCTGTGTATTCTATAATTATATTTCACCAACCAAGTATCAAGTGTGAACTCCTCAAGCACTATAGTAGCCTTAACATGGAGTCACAGGCAGTCCCCTTGGACAATCTATCTCACCATCTAGGCAAGTTTGCCTTTGTGATAGATGGTCCCTTATACCAAAAATCACAACAATATTCAGGTTACTCCCAGTTCCAAAGAACCAGTCACTTACCCCAGGTTCAATACACCCTGATCTCTCACCAGACAACACTTGTAGTAAATCCTATAATAAATTAACTAAAGGTTTATGAACAAGGAAAAAGAAGAATGAGTTATTTACAAGGTTAAAGCAGGTAAATATACACAAGTTATATATATATATACGAGTTACGGTCTTAGGCTTCCAAAAATAATAGAAGCTGCTAATGTGCAAGCTCTATGTGTCCTTTAGAGCTAACCCAAGCTAAACAGCCAGGGATGCCTTGTGTATGCTTAGAAGTCTTGTCCTATTTCTGAAGTCCAAGCAGCCCAGAGATAACATTTCTTCTTGACCTGGATTTTTATTCCCTTCCCCCAGAGCTCAAGCTGATGGGATGAATGTTTGTGCACCTCTCATCTTCATGGGTGTGGAGAGATCAATCAACAAAGTATTTTGGCCACTGATGTTCCACATTGGCTTGTCCGGTATCTCTGGGCAGTCTTCTGATGCAGAGGAGATGACACCTTTTGTGGTCAACTAGCATTTCACACTTGATAATGACATGTTTCAGAGTAGCAGCCATGTTAGTCTGTATTCGCAAAAAGAAAAGGAGTACTTGTGGCACCTTAGAGACTAACAAATTTATTTGAGCATAAGCTTCGTGAACTACAGCTCACGTCATCGATGCATCACGAAAGCTTATGCTCAAATAAATTTGTTAGTCTCTAAGGTGCCACAGTACTCCTTCTTTTTACACTTGATAATGCTTCTCTCCTGACTGTAGGTGTTCACAGTGTTAGAGCAAGCACTGTCATAGTTACAGAGCAAACACTTAAATATTGCCTTATAACCTGGGATACAAATATCATAAGTGAGATTAATGCAGGCAGCAACTCACAAGCATTTCATAAAGTCTAAACCTATTTTTATAAATCTAATACCTATTTTAACACTGCTAACACACAGGTGAGCCAGGCTGGTTTCCAGCTCTGCATTTGTCTGTCCAGTGAGGCCTAGCCATGAGCTGGCACCTGATCTGCCAGCGTCACAAATGCTATCAGGTAAATAAGAACGGTGGCTCCAAATTGTATGTTTTTTATTTAAGTGTAATTTAAGTTTTGTCATTTAAGTGTCCCTATTTGCTTTAATTACCCATTCCCACATACATATGAACAGGAGGGGAAAGCAAGTGCATAGCTTTTGAAAGGCCACTGGTCTGTCCATAATCACCAGGAGACTGGCTGGCCACTCTGATGAGCAGGAGAAAGACATGGGCAGGTCTTCCTAAGTAGCTTAGATCACATAGGTGGGCTGACCCTGGATGTAGTCCACATCCAAAACTCTCATTGATACCAGTGAAAGTTTTGTGCATACAAAGGGTACAGGACAGAGCCCAGAGAAAGCCTTTTGAACCTCAAGCTCCACAAGGACTTCCCTCATTGCTGTCCTTGGCTTCCCCAGTAATGTACCTCCATAAGCAATGCTGCCACTGTCTGCTCCCCTCCTGCTTGGCTCACATCCATTCCCCTCCATTGTATGGGCAAGCTGCAAAGGAGGAGTTAGCGGTGTTCAAAGTGGAAGCTACTTACAATGCAAATACCACGCAAGGTTAGGTGGAGCAACCAAATTGCTCCTACAGTATTAGGTGGATCCTGTGGCTACTCCTCTAGTAAAACTCCTTTGCTATGCAGAGCTCAATTCCAATGTAATAGCCATTGGTGACTGCAAGGCCCAGGACTACATGCCAGGCACTTTCTCTCTTCACAGCCCTATCTGTGTACAATTAGACGCTTCCTTGTCCCCACTGCGCTGTGCAAAAGGACATGAGTATACATGGCCCTCTCTTTCCCAATGTATTGTTACTTAACAACAGAAAAACTTTAGGAAAGCACAAGCCCTCTTTTATTTATTTAACAAGCATAATTTCCAGAAACTAAATTATATTTGAGCAGTAATGTATACATAGGTCTGTGCAAGGCAGCTCAGCTCCCTGAAAAGTTGATATGTGCTCTTGATTTGCAGTGTATAATTACGAGACAGGAAACGAAAGGGGGGTAGGCTGTCTTAGCTACCGCACAAGCCAATTTGACTATTGCAAAGCTAATTAAATATGTCTGCTGTGTATAAAATATATCATCTCCAGATCACAGCATACTGCTAAATTCTTCATCTTATTAAAAGCTTACATTAATGATTTTCCAACATAAATTTTAATATTGGACAGGTACTATTTGAGGACCCTGACAATAGGAATGACCTAGATTAGGCTGACAGTGCCAAAAGATATATCACCTAAGGCCGTCTTAAAGAGAAGAAGGATGAGGAATACATTCTCCATTATTGCTTAGCCCTGATGTGCTGGCATTATCTTCAAAAACCCGATCTTGCTTTGCCTCCTTCTCTGTCGATACAGTCAGTGGCTATACCAGGGAGAGGAATGATATTCCATGCTTGCCACATCTTATTCCCTGGATTATAACTCAACTGTAGAGGGATTTAATGGAGCAGTGGATGATGGTTTAAATCTGTTGACATGTCCTCGTGTAGTTTACAAAATTACCGGAGAAGTTGGGTAGTTCCACACTAATACATTTATGCACTGGGTGCAGCATGCTAAGAGAGGCTCAGAAACACAGTAATATTAATTCCATCTCCTTAAGAAAAAAAGAGAGACCTAGAGTCTGATTCTCAGTTATTCTTTCCATGTGCTTGGGGCTGGGGATACACTGGGGAACAAAGGTGGATCCAATGTGACTTCAATCTGGCACCATTCCAGATCTTCGTTGTAAATTGGAGCAGCCTTGGGGATGTTTTAACTTACACACTGCTTCCTGTGGGTCCAGAAAAACAGAGAATAGTGCATTGCATGTAGTCTTCTCCCTATGTGAGGGAGCAGTGCTGGCATAGAAACCTTGTACCAGCTGGAGTGTAGGGACCTGCACAGAGTGTATTCTTAGGGAGGCATTTCCTCACACTTTACATGGCTGGAGTGGTGTAAAGGGGCCTTAGTGTAACTGCACAGAGGTGATCAGAATGCTCTTCACAATGTCCTTATTCCCAAAGGAACCAGCAAGTAGATTTATAAAAGTCTTTCACTTTCACACCACTTCTAATGCAGAAAACAGGAAGATTACCAAACAGCAGCACTATTTCTTACGTGCATTACTGAATATGCAAAACAAACAAACAAATAAATAAATAAATAAAGTGAAAATAGCTTTAAGGATCCAAAAAAAGAGAAATTCCAAACTAACAGAAACTCTTCCATTGACTTTCGCACAACACTTGCATTGACACTGTAAGCTTTCTTGGTATTAGACACTTGATTGACATTGTGATGGCTCATTCAAAGCATAGATGATGTCAGTGCAACTGCATTATGGTCTTCTCTTGACATTGTAACAGCTTCTTCAGATTTTTTTTTAATTCTTCCCGTTGGCATCCCAAGGGCAATTGTATTGCCAGTGTAATGCTCCTGTTACAATATCAGTGTATGAGATATTCTCCTTTTAAGAGAGGTGATGGAAAAGGGCCTCATCACAAAGCAGCTCCCGGATAAAGAATTCAATATATGGTCAATGGAACCAGGAGATGGCATTGTAAGGGTCACACATCCTGATATTCAGCCATGTCTGGGAATTCTCTACACCAAGAACAATTTGGGGCCTGATTTTCAGAGGTGTTGAACACACCAGATTTAAGTGAAAGCCAATGGAAGCTACCTCTGGAAATCCAGCACCTGTGAAAATTAGACCATGTAAACTCTCTGCTATTGGGATAAGGCCAAGAATCTTTTTAGAAGTCACATTTTTCTTTTGTAATTGATTATGGTCTTTCCACTAAAAGGTCCCAATGTAGAACAGCTTTCATAGACCTCTTTCTTTTCACTTAAAAAGACTGCACAAGAAGCATTCTGGTAGCCAGATTAATTCCCCTACAGCTGTTGTGTGTGGGGAAAAAAAGAAAGGGAGAGTAACACAGATAACATTTTGTCTTCAGAATTTATTGACTAAGAAAGTGAGGAACACAAAAGAAGCCTATTCCGATGATATCCCAGAAAGGAAAATACTCTTTTACTGTACCGTTGGGTGACAGCGAGGCAGGGAATGAAAAACCAAGACTTACCTGGGATGAAAGATAAATTATCCAGGCTCCCTGTAGCTCTAAACAGATAAAGTGAAAACAAATGTCACCATATGTCACCTAGTGATTGTATCTGATAAAAAGAAAATTCAACATGAATTCAAAACACAGGAATGAAAAACCCACTGAGTGACAACAGAGGGGACTCTGGGCCCATTTTCACCAGTTAAGGAATTCGTCTCAGGTCTTCTGACAATGTCTTTAAAATAATGGTGCAGTCCTAAAACTGAAGCTACGGGCCAGAGTCTCATTTGCGCTAAGTCTCTTTTACAGCACTCTGTAAAGAGGATGTAAATTATATTTACACAAACTTCAAGGCCACTTTACAATGACAGAGTGGCACAAAGTGGCCTTAGTGTAAATGAGAATGCGGCCTTGTATTTTTAGAAGGAAAAGTATTATTTACGAGGAAAATCAAGGACAAACTGTTCCCCACCAACTGAAGTGACAAATACAGTTGGGGTACCCAGAAAAATATTTGAAGCTACCCCCAAATTAAAGGGGAAAAAAACAAAGAGTAACAATAAATCATCAACATTATCTGGCTGGCAGACTGGAGCACAGAAATAAAAAATTCTGCCTCTTAAAATAGGAGCTTGAATTATCTAGCTACGTACATAGAAACAAGTGACAACAGCTTTGAGATAACACTTCTCCTTTTCTGCATATTTCAACAAAGTCAAAGTTGAGTGGGAAAATATTACTGCCTTGAATACTGCCTTGAATACTGCATAAATATTACTGCCTTGAATACTACCTTGAATACTGATAAATATATAAATACAAATTTAGAAAGTGTATATTTTGAAGAAACCCAGGCCAGTAAATTTTGGATTATAAATTTATATTCAGAATTTCATGTTTTCTTAAAAAAAAAAAGAATTCTGTTTCACTGAACAGAAATGGTAATAATTTGTTTGTTGTACTGATATTCATTTTGCATTCTGTACTTTGCGCTAACATTTTCCCATTTCCTTTTAACCAGAAAAAAATGGAAAAATTCACCTTAAATATTTCCATTTAAATTTCTTCTATTAAATTATATACTTTTATAAGACCCACACTATGACCAAGATAGATTTCCTATAAGGAATTTCTACCCTTTGAGAGCTTGCCAGCAATTCAATACATATAAAACACAATAAAGTCACTAAAATTTGGTAATGGAAATTTGGAACTGATATACCAGAAATACTTTTTTCCCCCTGCACCACTCAGAAAGCCTATGGAATGCATTGCCACAATACATTGTTGAAACAAGGCATTCAGCAGGTTTTAAAAAAAGAATTGGGCATTTTTACATACAGCTAGGGTGACCAGATATCCTGTTTTTAAAGGGACAGTCCTGTTTTTTGGAACTTTTTCTGATATAGGTGCCTATTTCCCCCCCCCATCCCATTTTTTCACTGTTGCTATCTGATCACCCTACGTAGATTCAGAGTTATAACAGCTACAACAGTAAGGATTAAAAAAAAACACTCAAATGTTTTTGGAGGTGATATAACCTCATGTCTCAGGGTGTGAGCCAGCCTGTAATTAGTGTGAGCTAGGAAGAGACTTTTTCTTTGGACTTGTTATTCCCAGTTATTATAACTGCCTACTGTAGGGTTTCTTGCCTCTTGCTCAGAAGCGCCTGGTACTGGCCATGGCTGGGAACAGGATGTTGGACTACATTGATTACTGGTGATTCCTAGGTAAACTGTTAATATCTGAAATTCTAATTCTACATCCCTTAATCAGGCAGAACTGCCATTAGGCCTTGACTCTATAAAGCTTTGCTCATGAGGAAACAGGTTGAAAATATTAAAACAAGACAGTGAATAATAAATAAAAAATTGAAGTCAGCCTGGCAAGTGTCATGAAATTGAAAACGTAAGGTGTGCCAAGAGTGTTATGATTAAGCTTGGGAAGGAAATAGACTCTGGTCTCATAATTTATAAGAAACAAAACTGCTTAAGTGGGGCTAATAATAAAATGGTCAAGGAGAAAAATAAAACTGGTCTGCTATGTGTCGACCCCATCCTGCAAAATGTAAAAGGCACTTTTACTCAGTTTGTCCTTGCGCTTAATGCTGGCCAATAAGTGGTTCAAACGGGTGTTTTTTTCCACTGTATGGAGGAAAGAAATTGAGGAGGCACTACCTCGCTCAGCAGATGGGTGGGAGCATGTGCTCAGACTTTGGTTTTATGTTCTTACCTGGAAAACTGACTTCCACGTCATACAATACTCCACAGGTTTCAGTGGGGTAACAACGAGAATGCAAAATTTCTTCTTTCCCATTCAGTTCCTATGCTTGTTCATTAACATTTTAATGTAAAGTCCAGTTTGCTGCCAATCACAGTGTGGGGTACCTTTTTAAATAAATAATGCATAATGTGTACAATAAAGGACAAGGTAAAAATGCAGAAAATTTTAATGGGGTGTCTTGATGAAAGTACCAGTCACCGTTTCTGAATACTTTATTAACCTCCGAGCGTTGTGGTTTTTTAGTTTTTTATTTTTTTAAAGGCTCATAATGAACTACTAATATACCTCTAATGGTAGAAATAGCAGACTTCAGAAATGCTATTCTGATTACTGTTCTGTCTGAGTTAGAGCACTTAAGCCCTGTGATAAATGCTTATGTGGGGCTTAAGTGATGTATAGGGTCTTGTGCAGGCCTTCTTCACTAGGTGAATTTCAATCTCTGGGTATAAATGTGGATCCCAGTTTTTAAGGGAGGAATGTTGATCCTGAGAAAGCCAAATTCTGGTCCCATTGAAGTCAATGGGATCTTGCCCAACTTACAGGTAGATACTAATATTGCAGGCTAAGAACAGTAGTAATAGAAGGGTTTGATTTTGTTTTTTTACTAGGTTAATACTCTGGGAAAGTTCTGCTTTACTCTTTCATCATATTTGGTCATCTTTGATATTTACTTAAGTTTTTAAAAGGCTATTCATGGCAAAAGGTGGTCAAGTTATGCAGCTTTTAGAGTAGCAGCCGTGTTAGTCTGTATCCACAAACAGAAAAGGAGTACTTGTGGCACCTTAGAGACTAACAAATTTATTTGAGCATAAGCTTTTGTGAGCTACAGCTCACTTCATTGGATGCATGCAGTGGAAAATACAGTGGGGTAAGGTGAGCTATTACTAGCAGGAGAGTGGGGGGCTTTTGTAGTGATAATCAAGGTGGGCCATTTCCAGCAGTTGACAAGAACATCTGAGGAACAGTAAGGGGGGAATAAACATGGGGAAATAGTTTTACTTTGTGTAATGACACATCCACTCCCAGTCTTTATTCAAGCCTAAGTTAATGGTGTCCAGTTTGCAAATTAATTCCAATTCAGCAGTCTCTCGTTGGAGTCTGTTTTTGAAGTTTTTTTGTTTAAGTATTGCCACTTTTAGGTCTGTAATCGAGTGACCAACAAGACTGAAGTGTTCTCCGACTGGTTTTTGAATGTTATAATTCTTGACGTCTGATTTGTGTCCATTTATTTTTTTACATAGAGACTGTCCAGTTTGGCCAAAGTACATGGCAGAGGGGCACTACTGGCACATGATGGCATATATCACAGTGGTAGATGTGCAGGTGAACGAGCCTCTGATAGTGTGGCTGATGTGATTAGGCCCTACGATGGTGTCCCCTGAATAGATATGTGGACATAGTTGGCAACAGGCTTTGTTGCAAGGATAGGTTCCTGGGTTAGTTGTTTTGTTGTGTGGTTGCTGGTGAGTATTTGCTTCAGGTTGGGAGACTGTCTGTAAGCAAGGACTGACTCCCAAGATCTGTGAGAGTGATGGGTCGTCCTTCAGGATAGGTTGTAGATCCTTGATGATGCGTTGGAGAGGTTTTAGTTGGGGGCTGAAGGTGATGGCTAGTGGTTATTTTCTGTTATTTTCTTTGTTTGGCCTGTCCTGTAGTAGGTAACTTCTGGGTACTCTTCTGGCTCTGTCAATCTGTTTCTTCACTTCAGCAGGTGTGTAGTGTAGTTGTAAGAATGCTTGATAGAAATCTTGTAGGTGTTTGCACCAGCAAACACACACCACACAACAGAACCACTAACCCAGGAACCTATCCTTGCAACAAAGCCCATTGCCAACTGTGTCCACATGTCTATTCAGGGGACACCATCACAGGGCCACTCCCGAGCCCGGCCTTCCATATGGAGGGTGATAGACCTCTGCAGCCATATTCACCTCTTTATACTACAATAACAACTGCCATATCCAGTACATAACCCTTAAAAAATCACCTGAACTACAACCTAAAGGAAAAGGTGCAATTGTATATGGGTCTCTACTAGTGATGAAGCAGAGGGATGTGAGTCGCCTGTGTTACTTTTTGTCTCAAGCTAGCAAGAGATAGGGTTTCATCAGGCCCGTTTGGGAGATTTTAATTTCTTTAAGTATAGTGAAAGCATAAAAGCATGAGAACGGCCATACTGGGCAAGACCAATGGTCCATCTAGCTCAGTATCTTGTCTTCCAACAGTGGTCAATGCCAGGTGCTTCAGAGGGAATTGTGACAAAGCTCTGTCCTTGTCTCCATGGGTCCTGCATTTCCTGGCAGATTTCACTAGCCTCAGAGGCTCACTGTGACCCTCCACGTAGCCCTTCTCTCTCTCTAGAAACAAGGGTCACAGTCTACTGAGCCATTTTCATCATAAGCAGTGAGGGAGGTGAGGAGAAGTTATCCTCCCTTGCACAGTCTCTGTTGTGTCCCAGACTCACTGATTAATTGTGGGGGAGGGGCAGGCAAAAGGGGAAGCCCAGGCCCGCCTTCTACTCCGGGCTCCAGTCCAGGGACCCTAGTAGTATCAGCTGTGGTAGCTGACCTTTTAGAAACATGACACATACAATTCCCTGGGCTACTTCCCCAGCAGCAGCACCCACTTCCTCAAGCTCCACTTTACCCTTACCTCAGGGCCTCCTTCCTTGTGCCTGATATGGTGTGTACTACTCAGCCTCTCTAACAGCGCAACTTCCTCCCATAGCTCCTGACATGCACCCCCATCTGACTGACTGGGAGGCTTTTAACTAGTTTCAGCCAGCCCCTGATTGGCTTCAGGTGCCTCAATCGACCTAGCATCCTCTCTGCCTTCTGGAAAGTTCTTACTTGGCCCCAGGTGTCTTAATTGACCTGGAGCAGCTGCCATTTAACTTATCCTGGTACCAGGGATTTGTTTAGCCTGGAGCTAATATATCTATCTCACACTACTTTTCTATAGCCATCTGGCCTTGCCCCGTCACAGGGTGAACATATAATCATCAAGTGATCATCTCCTATCAATATTCCCAGCTTCTGACAATGAGAGGCTAGGGACAACCCAAAACACGTGCATCCCTGACTATCTTGGCTAATACCATTGATGGACCTATCCTCCATGAACTTATCTAATTCCTTCCTGTACCCCAGGATTTAGATATAGATATATATTTTTATACATTTATAGATTTAGCCTTCACAACATCTCCTGCCAACAAGTTCCACAGGTTGACTGTGCATTGTGTGAAGTACTTCCTTTTGTTTACTTTAAACCTTCTGCCTATTAATTTCATTGGGTGACCCCTGATTCTTGTGTATGTGAAGGAGTAAATAACACTTCCTTAATTCACTTTCTCCACACCAGTTATGGTTTTATAGACCTCTATCATATTTCTCTCTCCTCCAAGCTTCAAAGTCCCGTTTTTTTTTACTTTCTCCTTATAATGAAGCTGTTCTGTATCCTTAATAATCTTTGTTGCCTCCAATTCTCATATATCTTTTTTGAGATGAGATTACCAGAAATGCTTGCAGTATTCAAGGTCTGGGTGTACCATGGATTTAGTATAGTGGCATTATCATATTTTCTGTCTTATTTTCTATCCCCTTCCTAATGATTCCTAATGTTCTGTTAGTTTTTTTGACTGCTGCTGCACGTTGAGTGGGTGTTTTCAGAGAACTATCCACAATGACTCCACGTTCTCTTTATTGAGTAGCAACAGCAACTTAGATCCGTTCCATTGTTGTATGCAGTGTTGTTGTAGCTTTGTTGGTCAAGGATATTAGAGAGACAAGGTGGGTGACGTAATAGTTTTATTGGACCAGGCTTGTCTCTCTCACCAACTGAAGTTCATCCAGTAAATGATATTACCTCACCCACCTTATCTCTCTAATATAGATCCCATAATTTTGTACAGTATGTGAACTTTGAACTAATTGGGGGAAGAGAGAAATGAGAAGGTAAATTTCATTTACTTTATCTCCCTTTTTACAGTAGCTAAGGTCTAAGGTAAAGGTTCGGTCTCTTTTTGGTCCATAAAATATTTCAAACTACATCAACACCTCTAATAGCCATTCCCATTAGTCAGCCCTATAATAGCATTGTGATGCTATGAAATATTGACATGATAAAACAGTGTAGCCCAGAGGTTACTGATAGGGCAGCCTTTTTCATTGACAAATAAATGCCAACTTTTAAATGTGCTCCTCTTGGCAACTTTCTACCTGAGAGATAACATATAGAAACTTAGGGCTAAACTGTGGAGCCTTTACTCATCATAGAGAACCCTAACTTATGTGAGTACTCCCACTGAAGTTAATGTTTCTGCTTGCCAGCGTGAGAAGAGCCCTAGGACTCTGTCCAATAAAGGGTTAGTGCTGATTATTTTAGAACACATCAAAACCAGGGCTGTTCCACGGCTCGCAGGAGCGGGATGCAGGGAGCCTGCACTGAAGATGCCAACATCTTCTTGTAGTGCCCACATTGTGGACAGAGACTTCCAGGACAGGGGCAAATGGCAGGGCTGGTGGATCCAATCTCTCTCTCATACACATACACACTACGTATAGAGGCGCTGCTGTGACAGCTGCTATAGCAATACCCACAAAGCAGCTCTCCTTTGCTATTGCCACTGTCCTCATCTACACGGATCACCTTGACTATTCTGTCTACCCAATGGGAAGAGGATTTCGCCCTTAGAGCCGGTGTCTATTCTGCCTGTTGTGTTATGATTTAAAAACACCCTTGCACTTAGGTACCGAATAAATTATCCGTCTTCCTGATTCAAAACTGTTAGTGCAATTCTGTTTCAAATGGCAACATTCCATCTCCTTAGTCAGCTATCCAGAAATTGATCTTTCCATGTTAAAAAAAAAAATACGAGTCCAAATACAAAAGAAAGGTAACGGGCAATTTATTGGGGCATTTTTAAACTTCAAATTGTCTGCAATGTCTGTTTGATGGATCTCTCTCCACTCTGTAGTATACTTGCAGTGTGTTCTGTATAAATTGATGTTAAGCAAAGTTCAGACGGCACTGGATCTACAATAGAACAGATACGCAATCCTCAGAGGGGTCTGGGAGTAGTGCTTACAGCTCAGTTAGTAGAATACATTTCAACAGCATTAAACTAGAAATTACCAGCTAAGGCTCTTCATATAGCTTCCAATTCAGACTAAAATATCCAGCCAGTG
The DNA here is from genome assembly GCF_009764565.3 of Dermochelys coriacea. NCBI lineage: Eukaryota > Metazoa > Chordata > Testudines > Dermochelyidae > Dermochelys > Dermochelys coriacea. Next base: position 9,641,274 of record NC_050074.1, on the reverse strand, counting down.
CTCTCTGCTCCAACCGCTAAAACACTCATCCATGCTCTGATTACCCCCTGCCGTTATTACTGAGACCTCTTGCTCTCCCAGATACCGGCTACACTGGTTCTTCCAGTCTATCCAAATTCACCCACTAAAATCATGTTCAATGCATGCCATTCAGACCAGTCACTTCCACTCCTTGAATCCTTCCAATGACTCCTTATCTATGGCTTCAAGTTTAAACTTCTTGTCCTCACTTTCAAGGCCCTCCACAGCTCTGTTTCTGTTCACATTTCTGACCTAGAATCTTATCAAATTCATAGATTCCAAGGCCAGAAGAGATCATTATCATCAGTTTGACCTCCTGTTTAACACAGGCCATAGAACTTCCCCAATATAATTCCTAGAGCAGATCTTTTAGAAAAACATCTAATCTTGATTTAAAAGTTGTCAGTGATGGAGAATCCACCAGGACACTTAGTAACTCGTTCCAATGATTAATTACCCTCGCTGCTAAAAATTTATGATTTATTTCCCATCTGAATTTGTCTAGCTTCAACTTCCAGTCATTGGATCATGTTACACCTATCTCTGCTAGATTGAAAAGCTCATTATTAAATATTTGTTCCCCATGTAGATACTTAACCTTCTCTTTGTTAAGCTAAATAGATTGAGCTCCTTGAGTCTATCACTATAAGGGATGTATTCTAATCCTTTAATTATTCTTGTTATTACCACCCCATCCTGCTCCTCTCACTCTTAGCTCACTGCCTTTTTCCACATGCCCACCCCAGGCATGGAATAAATATCCACTCCATTCTTGTTTGCTAAACTTTCACCCTCTCTGCATTTATGTTCATCCTAAACAACCACTTCTGTTATGTCCACAAAAAATGAACAAAAATACACACACAGTTTGCCTTATCTCACCATTCAGGGCCAGCAGCTCTTGTTCTTCATCTCTAGGGGTTCTTGTCCAGGTTATCTTCCACGATAACACCAACCTTCTTCATGTCCTTCTGCCACATCTCAAAACACCTATTTCCAGGTCTTCATGGTCTTTGTCCCATGACTATAAACTTCTGTACCCTCTGGCCAACATATCTCACATCTCATGGTCTCACATGACCGAGACATCTCAGTCAATACTCCACTACCTTTTCCATAATGGGGACTACCTGCATCATGCTCATATTGTTTCACTGCAGAGACATTCCGCTCTCGTTTTACCCAACGTCCATCTGAGCATTCTCATTCTGGCACTGTGAAGTAGTTAGTTAGTCTTCTCTCTTCTTCATTGGCCAGCATTCTGACCCATATGACATGTCTGGCCTAATTAGGAACTTATACGCTTTGCTCTTAGTTAAATTGGCATATTCTTATCGTAGAGAATTCCCATCAACTCCCTCCTCTTACACCAAGTGCTGCTCATGTGGTTCCCAAGATCCACATCCACATTCCCATTATGGCTCAACACTGAACTGAGGTATTTAAATTGTTGCACAACCTTTAACTCTAGGTCATCTAGTTTATTGGCTTCTTATTGTTCCTCTCAGCGAATCATTATATGTATTCCATTTGTTGTCTAATTCATAAGTCATTTTCTTCCAGTGCATCCTTCCATAGTTCTAGGTCTCTTTCCAGTTAGTATTTATCTTCACAGCACAACATGTCATCAGCAAAAAGCATGCTCCATGGAGCCTCTCCTCTAATCTCTGACATCAAGGTGTCCATTACTATCACAAATATGAATGGGCTTAAGGCTGCTTCTCACTACTGTTGAAATACCCTTGGTCATATCCTTGATAGTCTGAACATGTGTCTTTGGCAGATTGTGCGACTGCAAACACCACTATATAACAATTCTCCACAAACTCTGTCATAAGCCTTCTCTAAAGCCAGAAACACTAAGTGCAATTTCTTGCGTTTCTCCCTATACTTCGCCTACAATATATGGGCTATAAACGCTGCATCCATTGTTGACCCTTCTAGCATAGACCCGAACTGGCTATCACTTATGCTCCTCCCAAACATTTTTCTCATAATTCTTTCCAGTAATTTTATTGTGTGAATCATTAACTTGATGGGTCGGTAGCTACTATATTTTTTGCATACCCTCTATATACATTAAACGCAAAGTTAACTGATGGATTTCCTGGTACATACTGTCTTATGCATTTAACTTATTAGACACAGATCCAGAAATCACATCTGCTAGCACAGACCCCTGCATCTCTGTAGCACCCCACGGTAAAATCATATAGAGGTGCAAAGGCTTAGACTAGTGCCTGCAATTCGTTGTTACAGCATAGAAAAGGAGGCTGAAAATTTACCTCTCACTGCAGAATTTCTTCTAGACCACAGAAACTGCCTGTATTAGTGGATATGAGTAGCTATGGTCCTTAAAATGTAGCTGTTCAGTCTTCATGCAGTCAAACTCAGCATCCCAGATTTGGATGTGAGAACAGGTCCTTGTGACAGAAAGAGTGCTGTTCAGTGATCATACTTAGAAGATGAAGAAACCTCAGGTTCTATGGCAAATATGGGGCTATGTTAATCATTGTAGCCAGATCTCTCATTTCCCAGTGGGAAGTGCGGTTAGTTGTTTAAGAGGAAGACAGGATGCACAGAGGCCCTGTGTTGAAGGCTGAGAGATCATATGCTGGAAACTGGAACTTCTTACCATCCTCAGGATCAGTCTGGCAGACCCAGAGCTCCCTTCAGTGGAGAAATCAATCTGCAGTAATTTAGCTCATTGTGGGAAAGTGAACACATGTGCTATGTGCTAAGGCCTTTAGCAGGGAAGTTCAATGTGGATCTCTGCTCAGCAACACAAATCCATGAGCTGTTCCTTTGTCTGTAAGGGCACGAGTCATGAAAAGGAACCCAAGGCCAAGCCAGAATTAGCCCACCAATCTGCAACAATCCATCTGCAGTACAGTGTGATGTGTAACTTTTAGCACCAAGTAAGCGGGGTGGGGGGTGCTTCTGGGACAGACATGGCAATTTTGTGCACTATCTGGACTAACTGGATTAAATTAAACCCTATTGAATTAAGTTTAAGTATTTTAGTAGTCATTGTAGTAAAATGCATATGTTTTTGTATTATTGTGCGTCTCTCAGAAGGGGACATGACTAACATAAAACCCTAAGAAGTGTTCTGAGCTTCAAAGGCCTAAAATAATGGGCCTACAAGAAGGAACTTTTGGGATAAATAAAGTTAAGTTCTCCTAGGAAATACCTGGGGGGGGGGAGGAATGCAAATTCCCCACCCTGAGACCCAATCTTTTGAAACTATGCCTTGAGGAGAGATCCATTGTCTGACTGATTACTCATTCACGGTCTCTAAGGATCAAAGACTCAAACTGTATAAAAGAGAAAAATCAGACTCATGGATGTGCTTGTTCTAAGACAAGGTGGTTGTGAACTTGTAACAACAGCAACACCCCTTTGTGGGGTTCGAAGGATTGCTCATCTGCCAAATCCCTTGCTGGATGATCTCTGGAAAATTTGTTAACATATGCGTAGACTCTTATTATTTTAATATGTTTTCTCTGAAATGCTTTCACCTTAAGAATAAATGTGCTTGCTTAGAAAGGGCCATCTGGTAACTTAACTGTGGGCAATTATGCTGTTTATAGCATCTGAGGAAGGAAGGCAAATCAGGCCTGCTTAGGCATTCTGACTTGCTGAGAAATTCACAGTGTAGGCAGGGAACTTGTGCAGCCTGGAATACCACAGTCAGGAGGGATAGAGACACTTGTGTCCACCCAAGAGAAGTCAGAGCAAGGAGCTGGAAGCCTAGAGTTGGTGCCCTTGCTGGACCACAGAGGGGAATGCAGGTGTGGTTGCCCTGGACTGTGACAGTTGCAAATTGCTGAGAGGAAAAAATGAAAGGTACGAGCAGCCAGGGGAATAAGAGTAAAGCGGAGAGTCCCTTACACTAAGGAAGATTGAGAGGCATAGCCATAACAGTGCAGAGAGCTAGTGAGCTTCACCACTGACAGAGGCAACACACTAGGAAAATGACTGACCTATAGAACAGGCACATGTGAGCACTAAAAATGTCTGAGGAGTCTCTGCTGATGCCTGTATACTATATTCAGCTATCCAAGGAGTCACTCTGGATTGATGGATGATATGTACATAAGAAAGCAGGTGACACCTAGCAGCTTTAAATTGGATGCTGCAGCACAAGAAGATAGCTAGACCATGGGGAATGTTTGAACAGCTTATGATTACTCCCATTTCCTTTTTCCACGTCCTGACTCTGGAAAGCATCCCTATTCAGGAAGGTTTCAGAGTAGCAGCCATGTTAGTCTGTATTCGCAAAAAAGAAAAGGATTACTTGTGGCACCTTAGAGACTAACAAATTTATTAGAGCATAAGCTTTCGTGAGCTACAGCTCACTATTCAGGAAGGGCATTTTTACCACATACTTAGGTTTAATCACCTGCTTAACTTTATTTGACTTAACCGTATGATTAAGTGCCTTTCTGAATTGGGATAGGCTTAATCAAATTTTCCTGAATCAGTGACTTACTTCATAGGTTTGGCCATCTCTATGGGCGACGCTGAGTTGTCAAGTACTAATGAACTGTGTTCTAAGTTGATTATTAAATTATTAAATTCATGAATGAGGAAAAAAGAACAGTTAAGAACTTAGTTAAAAACAAGATTTTAGCCTTAATGATTAAGGACATGACATGCAAATAAACTCATCCTGCCTCTTTGCCATTCTTTAGAAACTGATCGCAATCCCTAAATTAAACAGGTTTAAAACTGAGCCATGAACTCAGTTTAATTAGTTTTAAAATATCAACATCACAGTAATAGCTGTCAGATGGAACTTCAGCACTCAATCAAATGTACACCTTCATCTGTGCCCAAAGTGAAGCTTTGCTGCTCACACTCAAAACTTCTTATCGCTTAATGGCCTGGCTGGAAAGCAAGCTAATTTGGGATGGCAAATGGATTGACTGACCAACTGGTGTTTTAAGACTCTAATCCACATGTGCTAGACTTCACAGCATTCCTTGGTGAACTCCTCACCTTGTTCTGAAGCTTTCTACATGAGCTATCTTCGGTTACAAGTACAGGGAAGATGCAGGGAAGAGTTAAAAGTGAATCTCCTGCCTCTTTGAACTGTTTTCTCAGTACTGCATGTACACAGATACACTTTTGATGTGTTAACTAGAAAATCTGACTGAAAAAGAACAAAGCAGCTGTCACTGAAAGGAAGACACTGACGAAGAACCACACAGCCTTTTATTGAAGAACTGTCAAGATTGATCCTACAGCACTCAGTTTGTCTGTTGTATTTATCAAAGACCTAGATCAGATGAAGGAAATTAAAAAAAATTCCATCCACTGGACATTTATTAGTGGTCTCTGATAATGTATTTCATTTAAAACACTCGTGAAGAATATTTTTTTAGCAGTTATGGGACAGGAATACATACATCTGGGCATTTGTCATAAATCTTTAAAAAAATAATTTGTCATTGTTGAGCAAACCCATTTAATTGCCTGCAAAGTATTAAGTTGCAGACTCACTCAGTTAAAAACTTTTCTGGTTGGAAAAGTTCAAAAATGGTTGCCATTTAAGGAAAAGTATAATGTTCAATAAATATTTGTGTTATTGTTTGTACTGAAGTAGAGACTAGTGATTCCAGCCTTGATCAAGGCACCATTGTTCTAGGTGCTGTACATATGTATATTATGAAATCATCCTTGCCTGGAAGACTTATAATTTTAAAAGACAAGACAAACAATGGGTGGGATAACAGGAGTATAATTATCCCTTTTTTACAGGGGGTGAGGGGAAATCCAAGAGATTAACTGACTAACCCAAGGTCACACAAGAAGTCTGTGGCAGAGTTTAGAACTGAATCCAGACTTCAGCATCTCAGTCCAGATCCTTAATTACAAGATGATCAAGTAAACAAGCAGCCTGGCCTGACTGTTAACCAAACATGTCATATGACCTTGGGTGATAATGAGTTACAAATTTGATACAACAGACCATAATTGCCTTAAGAAAGACTTCATTTGCCAACAGCTACTGTAGTGTGACATTGAAGATCCTGATCTTGCAATGAGTCCCACTGAGAGAACTAAGACCCACAGTTTCCCCAATAGTTACCATAAAAAACTAACTGTGGTCACTATGTGGTATCTCATATTGACAATTTAGTGATGAAGATTCTATAGTTATATCTAACACACAGCAAACAATCTGAGCCTTTTCCATGTTACACAAACCTTTACTAAAAAAAATAAGGCCAATGTTTCTTTAAAAGTAATAATACTTTACCTTTCCTCCAAAGATCTGAAAGCACTATGCAAATGTTGATTAAGAATCAAACATCTCTGGGAGGGCAGTTAAAGTTGTACTTACTATATTTTCTGGAGGAGTAACCTTAAGCATAGAAAAGGTAAACAATTTTTTAAAATAATGTCCTCTTACATCACACACAGTTGCATACCTACAATTCCTGTGGTTGTCCACACATACTAAAGTTTTGTGCACGCAAGTGGCCACTGAGCAGCTAACTAGTCATTTTCAGCTGATTATACCCTATTTACACATTCATTAATGCCAGGTGTTACCAAAGGAGCACATGGTTGTGTGCAGAGGTGGGACTCCTTTGGAAACCAATTTGGTGGTGTGGTATGCCAAGTCATACAGTGAGTCAGTGACAAAGCCAGGAGTAGAACTGGGGTATTGGCTCCCAGTCCTGTACTCAAATGACTAGACATCCCATTTTTCTTTTTACTAAGCAACCTCATGTATATAAAACACCAAATTGTTGTGGATTGGCTATGCTCAGCACCTGTCAGCCTCTTACAGCTATAACCATATTGTGCAGCCTTCAAATTCTTGTAGTGTAAGGGGACTGTTGCCCCCTTACTAACATTCAGTCGGGGTGTTTTAGTTGCTAGCTCCCAGTACTAAAAATGGGGAAGGGTCGATGGGGAATCAGGACCCTGAGACTGACAGCCCCCAGGAACAGTGGGGAGAAGCCAATGCTCCAGGTCAGCCTGAATGACAGGGCTGGCAGGCTAATCAGGGAGTCAGGAGGCCAGGGAGGTCCCGTTCTCCATGTGAGCTGGAATTGCCTGGGTCAGACAGAGTGGGGCCGAGCTGAGGGGAAAGCAGGGGCCTGAGCTAAGCTGGGGAGCAGAGCTGGGCCAGATCCAGAGGGCCCAGAAAAGCAGCCCAGAGAGAGCAGCCCCTGTCCTGGGAGCAGAGCTGCAGCCCCGAAGCCAGAGGCACAGCCCAGAGAGAGCAGACTTGCCCTGGGAGCAGAGCTGCAGCAACCAGAGACAGAGGGGCCAGAAAAGCAGCCCAGGAAGCAGGTCAGTGCTGGGAGCAGAGTCACAGGAGCAGCCTGCAGAGCAGACCTGTCCTGGGAGCAGAGCTGCAGCAACCAGAGCCAGAGGGGCCAAAGAAGCAGCCCAGGGAGCTGGAGGCAGAGCAGCAGCAGCAGTGCAGAGAACGAGTCGTGGAGCTGGGTGTGGTGAGCAGCTGGGGAAACCGAGGGGGACCCTGGGCAGCAGGCCCAGCACAGGGAGACACCTCAGTCAAGAGGCTCTGCAGGCCAGGCTTGGATCGTAACCCCGACAGGGTGGGGACGACAATGGGTAGAAGGGTCCTACCACTTAGAGCCTGAGAACGTGTGGCCACCACCAGAGCGAGTGTCCAACCCACAGCATCCCTGCAGTCCAGCCAGGGCCCGAAAAGAAGGTCTGGGACTTACAAGGAACAGACTGTGAACTGCCCTGACGTTCCAGAGACACTGTTTGTGATGTTCCCTGCCACAGAGTGGTGTGATGTGTTTCCTTTAACCTTTTCCATTTTCCTTATTCTTTTTAAAATTAATTGTTGATTAAATAACTTGCATTTGCTTTAACTTGGATGTAATGGTCAGTGGGTCAGAGAGAGTACCCCGGAGTGGGGACACCCTAGCCCCTGTCCTAGGTGACCACAGCAGGGTTGGGGGTTGAGCCCCCCAGGAATCCTGGGCCCAGCCTTGTTGGGGTTACGAGGACTCTGCCAGACAGGAGAGTGGCAGGGAGGCCACTGGGTAAAGGAAGTGGGAGCGAGGACTCAGATCCTTTCACTAGCCCACTTCGCCGGGGTAGTGCAGAAGCCAGGAAAGTTCCCTTGCTTACATAGGCTTTACTTCTTTATCAAGAAGGAACCATCCTTTTGGTGGGTTTTTTTTCTCATTATATCTTACAGTATAAACCTCACAAGAGCAATTGACATCAAATATAAAATACACAGAAATCCTTCTGCATTTCCTAGGGCATGCAACTGAACACTGAGTAGCCAAAGAAATACACTACCAAAGAACTGGCACCAATGGTTTTATGTTGGCAAACAAAATCCTTGCTAATAAGGTACTAGCTATCTGTGGGTTATTAATGTGCCAACTGACTGTATTAAACCATTTGGCACTAACCTGCTGGTTTTAGAAAAGTGATACTTTCAGAAGTGGCAATCAGCATGGCAAAGTGAGAGATAAATACTTGGAAAGGAAATAAATATATGCCTTAGGTTATCAGTCACAAGTTAACTGAGGATGGATGCTACTTAAGTTCTAATACCACTCTCAGTGTTCTACTGTTTGAGGATCTACACCACCTTTAAAAGGTCAGCCAGTCTCTGATAGGTTTCAGAGTAGCAGCCGTGTTAGTCTGTATTCGCAAAAAGAAAAGGAGTACTTGTCGCACTTTAGAGACTAACAAATTTATTTAAGCATAAGCTTTCGTGAGCGACAGCAAATGCATCCGATGAAGTGAGCTGTAGCTCACGAAAGCTTATTCTCAAATAAATTTGTTAGTCTCTAAGGTGCCACAAGTACTCCTTTTCTTTTTGCCAATCTCTGATGGATCACTGAAATTTGAAGTATTTATGTGGGCCCATTCTTTTAAGGTGCAAACACAAACTCCCACCATCTAACTTTGGTAACTTAAAGGAAAGTTTTTGTTTCTTCCAACCTAAAGAATGGAGATAATTCATTAAGGGCAAGATCCTGAAGTCCTTATTTAGTTTTTGCTCACTCCTTATTCAGCCAGAACTTCCTCTCAAGTCAATAGATGATTTGTCCAAATTACAAACATTAGCATAATAACAGCCATACTGGGTCAGACCAATGGTCCATCTAGCCCAGGTTCCTGTCTTTCAATGGTGGCCAATGCCAGTTGCCCCAGAGGGAGTGAACAGAACAGATAATCATTCAATGATCCATGCCGTGTTGCCCATTCTCAGGATTTTGTTGATGTAAGATGATTTCAGTGAAGCTACCCTGAATTACATCCACTGAGGATCCGGCCCATAGATTTTACTTTTTCTGAAAAACACTGAAAGCTGTGGCAGACATAGCCCAGTACCAAATGCCTGAGCTATAATACACAATAAAGATATGGCTTTAATAATTTTCAGTTAATCTTCCTCTGCGAGCATGTTAGTGAATCTCCCCCAAAAGTAAATTATTGAGGCAAGATGATATAGAAATCTTTTGATGAGTGTCACTTTTCCATTTAAAGTTTTAGCAAGATCCTGTTGGATAAGATGCCATTTTTTTCCAATGACATATTTTGTTTCTATGCCTCTCTTTCAATCAGCAAGCTGTTTCTACCTTTTAATATACTTTTCTAACAAAACAGAGTGGCCATTCAAATGGGTCTATTCACAGGAAGTGCTCACATTCACATTCAGAAATACTGATCTATATTTTATTTAGTTTTAAGAATACATTTTTTTTTTCATTTTCAGAAGATGAAAAGCTGGAGCCAGATAAGAAATGGCAGTCTTTTTTCAAGGCAAGTTTGGAGGAAGACTTACAGTGGGTTGCATTAAGAATCTTTTTCTTTCATGTAAACAAATAGATCATTTACAAGAACTTTTTAAATGGGAAAAAGTGTCCAGGACACCAATACATTTTAACTCAGTTATATGGAAAAATGTATAGCAAACTGAAAGGATAAATTCCAGAATATTTCTTTTTAGATAGGTACTGAAGCCAGATTTGCAAAAATAAAATAACTATGGAATCAAATTAAAAAGCAGTTTAATTAGCCAGTCATATCCCCTTTGCTTTAATTTCAGGTATGTACAATAACTAGTCACTTCATTTTGCAAATACTCTGTCTTTCACTAAAAGAAAAGGAGTACTTGTGGCACCTTAGAGACTAACAAATTTATTAGAGCATAAGCTTTCGTGAGCTACAGCTCACTTCATCGGATGCATTTGGTGGCATCCGATGAAGTGAGCTATAGCTCACGAAAGCTTATGCTCTAATAAATTTGTTAGTCTCTAAGGTGCCACAAGTACTCCTTTTCTTTTTGCGAATACAGACTAACACGGCTGCTACTCTGAAATCTGTCTTTCACTGTATTTAAAAACCTGCATTTGTGACTCTGTCCCCTTACAGCCGAAAGTAACATCACAAATTTAACTCCAATCTGAGCCAAATTCTGCCCTTTGAAGCCTTTGGTTCACTAGGGACATTCTGCAAAAAAATCTTCATTCATTCACTGCTACAGATTGTTAACACTGTTAAAAGTGCCATGTCAATTAGACCTGCTCTGGTAAGGGTGAGATGACATGATGCTTCAGATCCCAATTAAGGAAAGTGTCCCTGTGATAAATAAAGTGGTGGGGTGGCTCCTTTTGATGGACACCCAGCTAGCCAGTTAGCTGTAAAATCCTTCTTGGTAGTTGTTCTCTGCTTGCTTTACACAGGTAAAGAAAAACAAAGTGGGCACCTGACCAAAAGAGCCAATAGGAAGGCTAGAATTCTTTAAAATGAGGAAAGAAACTTTCCCTTTGTTCTCTGGGCTGCAGGGACACAGAGCAGCAATGCTATAAGCAGGAGTGCTGCGTAAGGTATGAAAAAATATCTTCCTTACCTAGAAGAAATTATTTGGATAGGGAATGTGTAGTTAGACGCTGTCAGGTTTATTTCTTATTTTGGCTTGTGGATCTCTGTGCTAACCCCCAATGCTTTTGTTTGCTTGTAACCTTTAAGCTGAACCCCCAAGAAAGCTATTTTGGGTGCTTAATTTTTGTAATTGTTTATTTTAAGATCTAGCAAAAAGCCTAAGTTCCAGATGTATTTTTTTCCTTTCTGTTTTTAATAAAATTTACCTTTTTTAAGAACAGGATTGGATTTTTGGTGTCCTAAGAGGTTTTTGCATGTTGTTTGATTAGCTGGTAGCCACAGCTAATTTCCTTTGTTTTCTTTCTCAGCTCTTCCCCGGAGTGGGGTGAAAGGGCTTCAGGGTATCCCACAGGGAGAAATTCCCAAGTGTTCCTTCCTGGGTTCAAAGGGGGATTTTTGCATTTGAGTGGTGGCAGCATTTACCAAGCCAAGATCAGAGAAAAACTGTAGCCTTGGGAGTGTAATATAAGCCTGGAGTTGCAAGTATTAATTTTTAAAATTTTTGTGGGCCCCCACTTCCTGCACTCGAGGTGCCAGAGTGAGGATTCAGCCTTGACAGTCCCTGATCAGGACAGCACCTAAGAATGTGCTTAAACATGTGTTTAAGTCCCATTGAAATTAATGGAACTAAAGCACTGGTTTAAATGACCTGCTGAATGATAGGCTTAAGCACATTTTTAAATGATCTGGGCCTAAAACATTAGGAGGTAGGCAGTACCCATGTACTCCAACAACTTGGCAACCCCCCCCCCCCCCCGCTCAAAACAGTGGCACCTCCTAAACTATGTCATTGTAAGAACACAGGATCTAAGAGATGTCCAAATCACCTGTATCATGAGAGGAGCCTTCAATTGCTGGACTAACCACCACCTGGTGAGATCAGTCACATCCATCAGGATTGCGCCGAAACATAGAAAGCAATCCAAATCACACAGACGGCAGTACGACATCCAAAGACTTTGGTCCTCAGTGCACCAAGAGAACTTCCAAACACTCCTCAGTGAAAAACTGGAAATGACAACACATGTGTCAAAGAAGACTGGGAAGCCCTAAAACAGATCATTCATGAGGTTTGCAAGGAATCCATTATCATCGCTACCCACCAGCATCAGGACAGGTTTTGACAACAACAACATTGAGATTACAGCCCCTTTTGGACCACAAGAGAAAAGCTTTCTGTGACTGGCAAGACCATCCATCATCCAGTCAGAAGCAGAGCTCTTTCCATCAGCTCAAAGCTGAGGTTCAAAAGGAGGATCTGAGAAATCAAAAACAAATGAAAAAAAACAAAGAAAAAGAAATCCAAACGTGAGCTGATAGACATGATATGCGGAGCTTTTTTTGTGAGACAATGACCCTGTATGGATCAAGCTCAAGTGGCCTCACACCTCTGAGATCGAAGATGGTAGTCCCCTTCTTAAAGATAACGAATCCATCAAAGAGCACTGGAAGGAACATGACCGAAAGCTTCTAAATCAAGAATTGACTGTGACTGATGACACCATCGACTCCATCCCTCAGCACCCAATCTGGGAAACTCTTGCCAACCCACCAACACCTGAGAAGATCTGCAAAGCCATTAAACAAATGAAGAACAGTAAAGCACCAGGTCCTGATGGCATACCAGCTGAAGTACTGAAAGGGGGGGAGAAACACTGACTAACAAGCTTCACTTGCTGCTCCTCAAAATCTGGCACACTGAAGAAATCCCTGCTGACTTAAGTAATGCTAACATTGTCATCATTTTCAAAAAGGTAGACAGGGCTGACTGTGGCAACTATCAAGGCTTTCATGCTAGAATCTTACTGAATCTCCTGCTCCCTCTTGCAAAGGAAGCACTTCCAGAGCCCCAGTGTGGCTTCAGACCATCACGAGACACAACCAGCATGATTTTCTCAGCCAGGCAGATCCAGGAAAAATGTCAAGAACACCATTAGGAGCTGTATATGGCCTTTATCAATCTGACCAAAGCCTTCAACTCTCAACTGTGAGGCTCTATTTAAAATCATGTCAAAGTTTGGCTGCCAAAGCAAATTTATCACCATTGTAAGACTCTTTCATGACCAGATGACTGCCTCCATCCTGTGCAGTCACTCAACCTCTGAGGCCTTTGTCATCCAATCAGATGTAAAACAAAGCTGTGTACTGGCACCCTCCCTTTTCTTCATTTTCTTAGCAGCTATGAAAACACTAACCCAACACCGTCTACCACAGAGCATTGGCATCCAATATCGGATTGACAGCAACCTCTTCAACCTTTTTTATCTCTGAGCCAGAACTAAAGTAATATTGGCAACAATAACCAAACTCCAGTACACAGTTGACTGTGCTGTAGTTGCACACTCAAAGGAGAATCTACAAACAGCTCTTAATTGCTTCTTTGAAGCTTACAAAAGCCTAGGGCTAACTCTGAACATTGGCAAAACAAAAGTTCTCCACCAGCCAGTCCTCGGTCAATCATCAGACCCAGCAAGAAAGATCTACATTGACAAAGAAGAACTGGAAAATGTAGAATATTTTGCCTATCTTGGCAGTCATCTCTCACAGAAAGCAGACATAGATGTCGAGATTCAGCACAGAATTTGCTGTGCCAGCCTTGCCTTTGGCAGACTGTCTCACCGGGTGTTCAACAATCTTTAAAGACACCCTCAAGGTAAACATCATGAGATGTGCCATCGACACCATACACTGGAAGATAGGGCCCAGGATAGGGATAACTGGCGAAGACTTGTCAGAGAGGGAACATCCACTTTTGAGGAAAATTGCAGAAAAAGGCCAGAAAAGAAAGAAAAGACAACGGTCACGCAGCAATCACAGCCCAACCCTGTCTTCCAACACCATCTGCAGTGTCTGCCAATGAGCCTGTGGCTCAAGGATCGGACTCCTCAGTCACCAAAGGACCCATGAAAAATAAAACCTGTGAAAGAGATCATCCTCAATCTTGAGGGATCGCTGACAACAATTTTTCTGATCCCCATAGCTGCGAAGTAGAACCTGTGTTGGCAATAGTGGGAAATTTTAGAAAAAAATTCTCTAGTATAGACAAATCTTGATGTTTATGCTCAACGCCTCAAAGTGAAATTTGTCCAATAATATAATTTCAGTGTCAATAATTTGCTCAGCTCTGTTCACTAATTAAAGCTCTCATTCTTTTTTTGCCTTTGAGGGATACTGCTTCTGCCAGTCTTTTGTCTAATTCTTTATAGTTATATTTTTTCTTTGTAGTTAAAAAATGAACTGAAATATATTAGCAGCTCACAGCGAGTGACGTGAATCCATGAAAAGCCCTTAGTTGCCAGCATTCATTAGTGAATGCAGCAAAATATTCATTTATTTCCTGACATTAGCCAAGTGGAGCTCTCTCTCATTTTTGGCTCATCTGAAAGTCTTGCTGTGGCTAGTTACAAATAGTTCACAAATACCGAGGTTGCCCAGGTCTTTTGCATCTGGTTTACTAAAAGGCATTTTCCTTGGCTCTCTGTAAAAGCTTTATACAAATCTTTTCCACTTCCTCCCTCCCCCCAGTCTTAGCAAAACTTTTCCCATCACGTTACCTCCACAGATAATCTCTTGTCTTTAGCTAGCAATTTAATTGTGGCAGATATTTGCAACACTTTATCTGAAAGATTGCCACCAAGGTAATTGGACATCATGGTCCTGATTTCCATCCCCTAGGAAAGTGTGGATTTGCATTACACTAATGAGGTGCCACAGAACTGTGTGATGTTCTGCATCCCAATTTTTTATATATAGAACTTAGTACAAACAACCACAAAACTTGGAGAATAATAGATGCCCATATAATGTGTTAACTCTCTCTATATCAGAATTACTTGATTTCCTCCAGGATATACAGATTCTAAATATGGAACACAAATGAGTATTCAAGAATAAATAAAACTCGAACAAGGAAGTCCCTAGATGGGGTTCAAAGAAGACTGAAAAGAATGATCAAGGTCCTGGAAAACCTCTTAAGTGAAAAAGACATTGATAAAAATATATAAAAAAAAAATAGGAAACAATGAATGGTCTACAGAAGGTAGATTGAGAACTTCTGCTTTGTGTGTCTCAAAACACAAGACCAAAGGAGCAATCAATGAAATTAAAATTTGGGTAATTCAGAACCAATGAAGATTAATACTTTTTCAAACTTATGTGTAAGCTGTGGAATTTACAACTGCAGGAAGTTGTTGAGGCAAAGAACTTATGAAAATTCAAAAAGGGACTGAATATTTATATAGATCTCAGGAATATCCAGAGGTACCATAAGTAATAAAATACATTTTGGAAGTGATATTCAATAGAGCTGGTTGGGAATTTTTTTACAATAAGTTTTTTCATCACAAATTTCTGATTCATCAAAACCAAAACTTGTTGTGGAAACTTTTGTCAGGATTATTTCTCAGGTTCAGGATGGAATGGCATTTCAGAGCAAGGCAGACCTACTCTAGAAGGGCCAATAACCCTGTGGTTAGGGTACTTACTTGGGATGTGGAAGACTCAGGTTTAAGCCTCTGCTCCAAATCATACAAATCATTTTCTTATACAGTTAGTCTCAACCTCAAAAACTGTTCCACTTTGTATTTATATTTAGAATAAACAGACTGCTCTCTTCTAGCCCATGCTTACCAGGAATACTGTCCTCTACTGAACCCAATCAGCTCTGAAAGGACATCTGCAGTTCAGGTTCTCAGTTTCCTTTCCTGTTTCCCTCAAATGATCTTCCCTTGAAGCAGCAGGAGTCTTCAGCCTTTATTTGGCTAAATATATAAATATTTAGGCACTTACAGATTTGAAATATATGTATTTGTTGGAACATTTACCACCTGCTATGTAAAGTTAATCCATATATTACAGAAAACAACTTCTTTATCATGTTTAGTCTAATGCAAAATTAAACGCAGCTCAATGCCTACAGGCTTTTAATGTTTATGAATCAGTATTAGCATAATTATGCCTTTAAGGCGTAAAAAGTGGCATAGCACCAAAGTCTTGCATTAGGGGCAGTGTGCAGAGGTGCAGACAGCACTGTGCTCCCAAGGAACATAGCCATTAAAACACAGGCAGCAGACTAATGAAGGGGCTGTGAGCTTGTCTTCTTCATAGAGGCTCCTTGCAGAGTGGTTGTCCTCCCCGAGCAGAAGGATTCAGCCCATACAGGTGGGTGGCATGTGGTTCCTTGTGTACCGCTCTCCCTTGGACACACATCCAGGGTCCTGGGCGTGAACTGGCCTTACGTTTGGAGTTCATTATTTGCTGGTGCAATGCACTCACAGGGCCTGATTCTTAGCTCCACTAGGGAACCTGTACACCCCTATTAAGGACCCAGAGCAGTGTAAAAGGGACGTAGTATAAGTAGGAATTGGGCCTGCAGAGCCTAGGGTAGCCCTCTCCAATGTAGCCTTTCCTACACAAAGAATTGGTACTCTCAACATGGCAGGGTGTTCTGCTGTATTTTGTGTCTCATTGACTTCATGCAGCTTACACTGTGTAACAACCCCTTTGCTCTTGGAAAAGAGGGGTTGCTTTGGGAAGCATTTGGGGCCTTCAATATGTACATTGAATCTATGTTCTCCTGGAGTGGTTGGAAACCGAGTTCTTGGCAGAATGAGGTACATGTGTGTTGCTTTTGTAAAGTTTCTCAGGTGGCCGTTTGATCAGGCATTGCACAAGTACCAGGAGCAGTAGAACAAGGCCTGAATGAACAGCATTTCTTTGGGACAATACCTCACAGTAGATTAGCCACCGCTTATCGTTCTTACACATCAAATTGGGCTTGATCATTAAATACATGGCGTTTTTTCCCTGTGGACTTATAAAAAACAAACCAAAAAAGAGTAACCCCCTTAAAAATAGCCAAATTTACCTTAGACATTTTGGAAATGTCTAAACCGCCTGGTGTTATTTTCACTAAATGGATATCGACATTGTTAGTTCATTTACAAAGCCCAGGCACACTTCACCATTTATGCTACAAACAGTAAATGGAGTTGTACACTGAGGTGACAATTCATGACGCTGACAATAATATATGACATGACAGGCCTTGACTTAAACAATATAGCCAACACCTGGGGAACAGGTAGAGAAAGTCAGCTTTGATCAGACTGCAAGAATTCAATACCCTTTTTTGTTCTACAGACAAAATCAAATGTTTGCAGAATCTGAACAGAAGTATTCAGGGTTGGTAATAAATTCAAATATTTTGCTACGAGTCTTCTAGGAAAAGAGAAGCATGTATCTAGCCTCTAAGGAAAAGAGAAGTAAGACGCTTGAGAAGAGCTGCGCTGCGCTGAGGAATATGGCTTCCCATTTGCACTGACACATTTAATTATAACTTTTGATGTTTTGACATATAAATAGCTAAAATGTGCTTTTGCATTCTTGTTCACTCGTAAGGTTGAAATGTCATCAACTTTCATGGGGATTAAGATGGGGTCCAATTCGCTAAAAAATGCCTGATGCATAAGAAAGTTCTGTGCACTCTTTCACATGGGAGTCTCTCTGTCCAATTCATCATGCATTCATCTTTCACTTGGAAAGAATCTTGACACACTGCTCAGGTGAGTTACTGAAATGCAGGGAGAGTAACATCAAAATGTTCTGGATGCCATGGCCCACGTGGATGTATTCGTACAAATATTGCTAAAGTAAAAGTGAAGATATTTTATTGTATATTTTATTTTTTTATCCCTTCTGGCTAGTCAGAAACCATGCAAAATCTGTCTGTTGGGGGGGGGGGGGTTCTTTTAGAAAAGTCAGACCCTGATGTGATGGGTTGGATCACAGAAACTCTCTTGGGGCTGCCAACTGATGTGCCAAGACTATTTCTGCCTCTGCTTTCCCTGCTAGCATGGGACTCCAGCACCCTGTCTTGCTGAGCCAGACACACCGGTCTGCTCCAACACAGACCCAGAACCACATGACCCAAAGCTGCAGACTTAACTGAAAGCAACTTAAGGAGTGTTCCTGTCTTTAACACTCAGATGCCCAACTCCCAATGGGGTCCAAATCCCAAATAAATCCATTTTACCTTGTATAACGCTTATACAGGGTAAACTCAAATTGTTCAAATTGTTCTGTATAACACTGACAGATAGATATGCGCAAGCTATTCTGCCCCCAGCCCCCTGGTATTGATACATACTCTGGGTTAATTAATAAGTAAAAAGTGATTTTATTAAATACAGAAAGTAGGATTTAAGTGGTTCCAAGTAGTAACATACAGAACAAAGTGAATTACCAAGCAAAATAAAATAGAACTTGCAAGTCTATGCCTAAGAAAACTGAATACAAATAAAAACTTCACCCTTAGAGGAATTCCAGTAAGCTTCCTTTTACAGACTAGTCTCCTTCTAGTCTGGGTCCAGCAATCACTTACACCCCCTGTAGTTACTGTCCTTTGTTCCAGTTTCTTTCAGGTATCCTTGGGGGTGGAGAGGCTCTCTCTTTAGCCAGCTGAAGACAAAATGGAGGGGTCTCCCAGGCATTTAGCAAGAGATGTCAAGAGTAACAAGAAGGGTTTCTTCAGGTATGTTGGCAACAAGAAGAAAGCCAAGGAAAGTGTGGGCCCCTTACTGAATGAGGGAGGCAAGCTAGTGACAGAGGATGTGGAAAAAGCTAATGTACTCAATGCTTTTTTTTGCCTCTGTTTTCACTAACAAGGTCAGCTCCCAGACTGCTGTGCTGGGCATCACAAAATGGGGAAGAGATGGCCAGCCCTCTGTAGAGATAGAGGTGGTTAGGGACTATTTAGAAAAGCTGGACGTGCACAAGTCCATGGGGCCGGACGAATTGCATCCGAGAGTGCTGAGGGAATTGGCGGCTGTGATTGCAGAGCCCTTGGCCATTATCTTTGAAAACTCGTGGCGAACGGGGGAAGTCCCGGATGACTGGAAAAAGGCTAATGTAGTGCCCATCTTTAAAAAAGGGAAGAAGGAGGATCCTGGGAACTACAGGCCGGTCAGCCTCACCTCAGTCCCTGGAAAAATCATGGAGCAGGTCCTCAAAGAATCAATCCTGAAGCACTTAGAGGAGAGGAAAGTGATCAGGAACAGTCAGCATGGATTCACCAAGGGAAGGTCATGCCTGACTAATCTAATCGCCTTTTATGATGAGATTACTGGTTCTGTGGATGAAGGGAAAGCAGTGGATGTATTGTTTCTTGACTTTAGCAAAGCTTTTGACACGGTCTCCCACAGCATTCTTGTCAGCAAGTTAAGGAAGTATGGGCTGGATGAATGCACTATAAGGTGGGTAGAAAGCTGGCTAGATTGTCGGGCTCAACGGGTAGTGATCAATGGCTCCATGTCTAGTTGGCAGCCGGTGTCAAGTGGAGTGCCCCAGGGGTCGGTCCTGGGGCCCGTTTTGTTCAATATCTTCATAAATGATCTGGAGGATGGTGTGGATTGCACTCTCAGCAAATTTGCGGATGATACTAAACTGGGAGGAGTGGTAGATCCGCTGGAGGGGAGGGATAGGATACAGAAGGACCTAGACAAATTGGAGGATTGGGCCAAAAGAAATCTAATGAGGTTCAATAAGGATAAATGCAGGGTCCTGCACTTAGGATGGAAGAATCCAATGCACCGCTACAGACTAGGGACCGAATGGCTCGGCAGCAGTTCTGCGGAAAAGGACCTAGGGGTGACAGTGGACGAGAAGCTGGATATGAGTCAGCAGTGTGCCCTTGTTGCCAAGAAGGCCAATGGCATTTTGGGATGTATAAGTAGGGGCATAGCGAGCAGATCGAGGGACGTGATCGTTCCCCTCTATTCGACACTGGTGAGGCCTCATCTGGAGTACTGTGTCCAGTTTTGGGCCCCACACTACAAGAAGGATGTGGATAAATTGGAAAGAGTACAGCGAAGGGCAACAAAAATGATTAGGGGTCTAGAGCACATGACTTACGAGGAGAGGCTGAGGGAGCTGGGATTGTTTAGTCTGCAGAAGAGAAGAATGAGGGGGGATTTGATAGCTGCTTTCAACTACCTGAAAGGGGGTTTCAAAGAGGATGGCTCTAGACTGTTCTCAATGGTAGCAGATGACAGAACGAGGAGTAATGGTCTCAAGTTGCAATGGGGGAAGTTTAGATTGGATATTAGGAAAAACTTTTTCACTAAGAGGGTGGTGAAACACTGGAATGCGTTACCTAGGGAGGTGGTAGAATCTCCTTCCTTAGAGGTTTTTAAGGTCAGGTTTGACAAAGCCCTGGCTAGGATGATTTAACTGGGACTTGGTCCTGCTTTGAGCAGGGGGTTGGACTAGATGACCTTCTGGGGTCCCTTCCAACCCTGATATTCTATGATTCTATGATTTAAATAGACTCTCTCTTGTGGGTGGATACCCCTCCTTCACCCTGTTTAGAAGTCCAGCTAGAAGATGGAGTTTTGGAGTTTTTCAGAACTTACAGGTAGCAGCCATGGTTTACATGATACCTTGAACGTCCTCATGTAGACTTCCTATGTGGATTGGAGCCTTCCAAGATCCATTGTGTGTTAAGTGCTTCTCGACTGGGCACTTAACTTGCAAATTCCTTTCTAAAGAAGCTGACCAAATGCTACTGAGGCTATTTCAAAATCAAGCAAGTACACAGCCAATATTCATAACTTCAAATACAAAAATGATATATCCATACAAATAGGATTAATAGATTCAGTAGATCATAACCTTTACAGAGATATATCACATGGCAGATGTAGCATAAAACATATTCCGATTATGTCATATATACATTCATAAGCATATTTTCATAAATCCTTATCTGGGGCACTGTCACATCTGAAATTTCTGAAAGATCCTTTGCAAAATTATGATTTTTTATTTAATTTCATCTAATTTAAAATAAATTTAATTTAAAAATTTGCAAAAACATCTCAGTTCATGAATCTTTGAAGTGAATTTCAGTTCAGTTTAAATGAAATTTGGACACACATGAATTTTCTTGGACACCATCTAAATTTCAGATCCACATGTTTTCAGTACAATATCAGGTGAAGTGCAGGTGATTTTACTTTGAGATTTCAGAAGCTCTGGGAGAGCAAACTCACATGCATTGAAGCCAAACAAAATGTTCATATGGAAACCTATGAAGCAAAGCAACAGTTTTGCCATGGGTATTTTGAGCAATTCCATGATGCGAAAGAGCATCTCTTGTTGTCCTAAAACTGAGGCTCAGAGGGGTTTGGAGCATGTGCCATGGAAATAAGTCATCTCAAACATAACACTGTAATTTAATGTGGCCATCTGAAAAGGC
The DNA here is from genome assembly GCF_009764565.3 of Dermochelys coriacea. Classification (NCBI taxonomy): domain Eukaryota; kingdom Metazoa; phylum Chordata; order Testudines; family Dermochelyidae; genus Dermochelys; species Dermochelys coriacea. The sequence continues at coordinate 9,620,090 of NC_050074.1, read as the reverse complement.
CGGTTCAACAGGCCCAGAAAGCATGCAGCTAGCCACAAGAAAAAGTCCAGGGCTCTGAACCCCCACCCCAGAGCACCAGCTTGGGAAAGAGAATGCCCATCCAAGCAAATCTCTCTGACACTTTGTGCCCCAAATCATAGAGCATTCAAAAGCAGACTGATATCATGTGAAAAATAAATGTCAATGCTTCAGTACTCCCAGTGTCTCACCAACAGTGGCATGGCTCAACCAAGCCAGAACTACTGCTCCTCAGGCATCCATCCAGCAAGGGGGGTAGGGTGACCCTGCTGTTTTGCTGGAGAAAGGGCAATGGAGAGGGAAAGAGAAGGAAGAGGACAAAAAGAAAGAAGGAAGGCAGGGAGGGAGAGGAAGAGGTTTCTTGCCACCAATCCCTTTCCTCCATCCAACAGCAACTCCTAGTTAGGCTTTGCCCCAGCAGGAAATCCATAGCGAAAATTAAAACAATCCCCCAACCAAGGTTTAATAAAACTGACTGTGTCAGAAAGCCAAAGCTGCCCTAGGATAAAATGACAGGTTTCAGAGTAGCAGCCGTGTTAGTCTGTATTCGCAAAAAGAAAAGGAGTACTTGTGGCACCTTAGAGACTAACAATTTATTAGAGCATAAGCTTTCGTGAGCTACAGCTCACTTCATCGGATGCATTTGGTGGAAAAAACAGAGGAGAGATTTATATACACACACACAGAGAACATGAAACAATGGGTTTATCATACACACTGTAAGGAGAGTGATCACTTAAGATAAGCCATCACCAGCAGCAGGGGGGGGGGGGAGGAGGAAAACCTTTCATGGTGACAAGCAAGGTAGGCTATTTCCAGCAGTTAACAAGAATATCAGAGGAACAGTGAGGGGTGGGGTGGGGGGGGGGGGAGAAATAACATGGGGAAATAGTTTTACTTTGTGTAACGACTCATCCATTCCCAGTCTCTATTCAAGCCTAAGTTAATTGTATCCAGTTTGCAAATTAATTCCAATTCAGCAGTCTCTCGTTGGAGTCTGTTTTTGAAACTTTTTTGTTGAAGTATAGCCACTCTTAGGTCTGTGATCGAGTGACCAGAGAGATTGAAGTGTTCTCCAACTGGTTTTTGAATGTTATAATTCTTGACGTCTGATTTGTGTCCATTCATTCTTTTACGTAGAGACTGTCCAGTTTGGCCAGTGTACATGGCAGAGGGGCATTGCTGGCACATGATGGCACATATCACATTGGTAGATGCGCCACACTCTGATAGTGTGGCTGATGTGATTAGGCCCTATGATGGTATCCCCTGAATAGATATGTGGACAGAGTTGGCAACGGGCTTTGTTGCAAGGATAGGTTCCTGGGTTAGTGGTTCTGTTGTGTGGTGTGTGGTTGCTGGTGACTATTTGCTTCAGATTGGGGGGCTGTCTGTAAGCAAGGACTGGTCTGTCTCCCAAGATCTGTGAGAGTGATGGGTCGTCCTTCAGGATAGGTTGTAGATCCTTGAGGATGCGTTGGAGAGGTTTTAGTTGGGGGCTGAAGGTGATGGCTAATGGCGTTCTGTTGTTTTCTTTGTTGGGCCTGTCCTGTAGTAGGTGACTTCTGGGTACTCTTCTGGCTCTGTCAATCTGTGTCTTTACTTCAGCAGGTGGGTATTGTAGTTGTAGGAATGCATGATAGAGATCTTGTAGGTGTTTGTCTCTGTCTGAGGGGTTGGAGCAAATGCGGTTATATCGTAGCGCTTGGCTGTAGACAATGGATCGAGTGGTATGATCTGGATGAAAGCTAGAGGCATGTAGGTAGGAATAGCGGTCTGTAGGTTTCCGATATAGGGTGGTGTTTATGTGACCATCGCTTATTAGCACTGTAGTGTCCAGGAAGTGGATCTCTTGTGTGGACTGATCCAGGCTAAGGTTGATGGTGGGATGGAAATTGTTGAAATCATGGTGGAATTCCTCAAGAACTTCTTTTCCATGGGTCCAGATGATGAAGATGTCATCAATGTAGCGCAAGTAGAGTAGGGGCATTAGGGGACGAGAGCTGAGGAAGCGTTGTTCTAAGTCAGCCATAAAAATGTTGGCATACTGTGGGGCCATGCGGGTGCCCATCGCAGTGCCGCTGATTTGAAGGTATACATTGTCACCAAATGTGAAATAGTTATGGGTCAGGACAAAGTCACAAAGTTCTGCCACCAGGTTTGCCGTGACAGTATCGGGGATACTGTTCCTGACGGCTTGTAGCCCATCTTTGTGTGGAATGTTGGTGTAGAGGGCTTCTACATCCATAGTGGCTAGGATGGTGTTTTTAGGAAGATCACCAATGGACTGTAGTTTCCTCAGGAAGTCAGTGGTATCTTGAAGATAGCTAGGAGTGCTGGTAACGAAGGGTCTGAGGAGGGAGTCTACATAGCCAGACAATCCTGCTGTCAGGGTGCCAATGCCTGAGATGATGGGGCGTCCAGGATTTCCAGGTTTATGGATCTTGGGTAGCAGATAGAATACCCCAGGTCGGGGCCCAGGGGTGTGTCTGTGCGGATTTGTTCTTGTGCTTTTTCAGGGAGTTTCTTGAGCAAATGCTGTAGTTTCTTTTGGTAACTCTCAGTGGGATCAGAGGGTAATGGCTTGTAGAAAGTGGTGTTGGAGAGCTGCCTAGTAGCCTCTTGTTCATACTCCGACCTATTCATGATGACGACAGCACCTCCTTTGTCAGCCTTTTTGATTATGATGTCAGAGTTGTTTCTGAGGCTGTGGATGGCACTGTGTTCTGCATGGCTGAGGTTATGCTGCTTTTCCACAATTTCAGCTCGTGCACGTCGGTGGAAGCAGTCTATGTAGAAATCCAGGCTGCTGTTTCGACCTTCAGGAGAAGTCCACCCAGAATCCTTCTTTTTGTAGTGTTGGCAGGAAGGTCTCTGTGGGTTAATATGTTGGTCAGAGGTGTGTTGGAAATATTCCTTGAGTCTGAGACGTCGAAAATAGGATTCTAAGCTATCTAAACTACTATATGCCACAAGGGGCCACAACAATGGTTCCCGTAACCCACCCAGCAATATTGTTAATCTATCCAACTATACTCTTAGCCCAGCAGAAGAATCTGTCCTATCTCGGGGCCTCTCCTTTTACCCCTCCACCCCCACGAACATGATACAGTTCTGTGGTGACCTAGAATCCTATTTTCGACGTCTCAGGCATTGGCCCTTAATCTATGTTTTTTTGTCTTTTGGTTTTGTATATAATAGTTGTGTTTTGGGACACAGTTTGTATGAGAGATGCGAACACAAATTGTACTGCATTAAAAACAAGTTTCTCATTTTGCTACCTCTCCTTTTCTAGATTTCTATGTAGTTCAAGATCCTTTTGGGGACCCTTAGAGATATATGAATCATGTATTAATTTGGACAGTTCACCTGTGGCACAAATAAAGAGTTTACATTAGGCGGACAGCTCTTATCTTGCTTAGGATGTACAGTTGCCTGGTTCCACATGTTTGCATGCGTCAGGATAATATCCTGCAGAGTACATTCTGTTTTCAAAGAGCATTCTGCAGAATACGGGCACCCAGTTACACATGTTCACATCCTATTTATATAACATTCAACTAGGAATATTTACAACTTTATTTTGGGGCTCTTCTCTAGAACAAGGCAATGCATTCCAAATAGAGCTGTGCAAACAGGTTCTTTGGTTTGCTGGCAGGTCCGAAGAATCAGGAAAAATTTCAGATGGTGTCAATCCAAAACAATTTTTTTAAAATTTTTGTTTAACAAAAAATTGTGTCAGGTTTTAAAAAAAAAAACCCATTCATTCCACCACCACCACCAAAAAACCTTACAACCCCCCCCACCCAACCAAACAAAATGTTTCATTTTGATCTTGAGCATCTTTCTTTAACTTTTTAATATAAAAATAAATCAAATTGAAAGACATTTTGAAAAAAAACTATTTGTCTCAATAAGTCAAAATGTTTCATTTCAAAAAGGACAAAAAGGACTGTTTCAACTTTCACGATTTTTTTCCTACATAAACAATTCTGCAAAACGGATCTGATTTTCTAGAAAGTTTCAGTGTCACTGAATAGGCATTTTTTGCTGTAAAAGGTTCAGCCAAAAAATTTTGCCCACCTCTAATTATAAACCCAATCTGAAAAGAGGAACCTGTAAGGTACGTTTTCACTGCAATTGGGCGCATGCTTCCCAGCACGCATAAACAGACTCATGCAAGCTGCACTCAAGCTGGCATGCTGAGAACAGCAGTGTGGACTTGTGGCATGACTGGCAGCTCAGGCTAGCCCCCAAAGCTCAGATCCAAGGGGCCAGGTGGGTTTGGAGTTGGGTGGCTAGCCCGACAAGCCTCCCCTGCTGCAGTCTCCCCACTTCTAGTTTTGGTGTGCTAACTCAAGTCGCTCTAGCTTGAATCTATCTACCTGGTCTGGGAAGAACATTCCCAGCTGCAATGGAGACATAACCTTATAGTTTTCCATTTTCTTGGGTGTAAGATTTGTGCCCAAGTATTCCCTATGTTTTTGTTCCTAAAGGACAGAGTATGTCAGATCCTAGAAGTTTCGGTAAGGAAGAAGGAAGCCACTGTTCATTTGTAAATGCAAGGGATAACTGATCCCATTTCTCAGAAACTTTGATAAGAGGTCTGCCATAACAACACACACCTATCTAATTTATCGGACATGCTGACGACCAAGATATAAACAATGTCTAGATATATAGAAAGACTGTGCAATTGTTACACTGGAAATATTTAGGATATATATTAGTGACAAAGTTCCTCTTCTGCCTTGATGGGTCCAGTGCTTATTGGAGGATTTTCTCGCCTCAGAGGTTCACGGCAGCCCACTTTCGTGGCTCAAACCTGCCATTCACTCAGTTAGCCTCATCACTGGCCAGCATGGGGAAAAGAAGAAGAGCAATCCTCACAATCTCTGCTGATCACCTAGTGGATTGGGGAACAGGCCAGAGACCTTCCCTTCTGGTGGAACCCACAGTCCAGTTCAACTCCTCCAGTATCAAGTAGGGAGTTGGGGGGATGGAGGGAACCCGGGCCCGCCCTCTACTCCAGGTTCCAGCTACAGTGGCTCCTGTAACGGCTGCGTGACAGCTACAACTCCCTGGGCTACTTCCCCATGGCTTCCTCCCAACCCCTTCTTTATTCTCACCACAGGACCTTCCTCCTGATGTCTGATAATGCTTGTACTTCTCAGTCTTCCAGTAGTATGCCTTCTCACTCTCAGCTTCTTGCGCCTCTTGCTCCCAGCTCCTCGCACGCATGCCTCAAACTGAAGTGAGCTCCATTTTTAAACGCAGGTGCCCTGATTAGCCTGCCTTAATTGATTCTAGCAGCTTCTTGATTGGCTGCAGGAGTTCTAATCAGCCTGTCTGCCTTAATTGTTTCCAAAAAGTTCCTGATTCTTATGGAACCTTCCCTGTTACCTTACCCAGGGGAAAGGGACCTACTTAACCTGGGGCTAATACATCTGCTTTCTATCACTCTCCTGTAGCCATCTTGCCCGACCCTGTCACAATATATAAATAAATAAAAATAAAACATTCAACTAGGTTTATATACATAAACGCAAATATTTCCAGCATAAAAATTGCATTGTCTGTCTGTATATCTAGACAGTACACACACACACACAGTATACAGCGTGTCCATATTCTAACATCTGCAGAAATATTTGCACAACCTCTTTCCTTCTTGTAACTCCATTAAGTTGTTCATTGACTCTGTGGAAAGCTCCTTATAATTCCTACCTTCAGCTGAAGCAATGTGATCAATATGCTATTGAGAAAATAAGTCAGCATCAATAACTGCATTTAAATATTTATCTGCTTGTATCAACATCTCGTCTGTTATTGAAACAATGCAAAACTTCAGAGATTAACTATTTATTAACTAGGGATAAAAATTCAGTCAGGATCCAACATCCCTCTCTCCAGTTCCCCTCTTTTTGTGGCTGTTGCCCTAGTAACAACTGTCGAATGGAACCGTTCAACATTTTTCATCAAAAACGTTTTTAAGAAGAACAAAAGCTTTTGTGAACAAAACAAATATTTTTGCAAACAAAAAGCATTTCGGCAGAAATTTCCAATTTTTTATCAAGAAAATTGGAAACTTAAACCCTAAAAATTCTCCAGAAAAAAGTACTAAGACATACAATAGCCACCAATATGCAATCAAGAAATGAAAAAGATTGTAGGATGTTCAGTCTAATCCAAAGAAAAGTTTCTGGGTTTGACAACTGTTTTCAGCAACAAATTTCAATTTCCAATTTAAAAAAAAAAAGAATTCTTGCCCAAATGAAAATTTTTCACAGAAATTTTAGTTTAAATGATTGAACGGAAAAATACCAACCAGCTCTAATTTGGACTCTTAAAATGCCTAACACATGCCTGAACTGAATGACCATCTGATCATATTCCTGCAGCTAACTAGGATACTTACTGTTTGCAAATCCCATTTCTTGAATCATTTAAATGAATTTGGACCCAGTCCTGCGCACATTTATGCACAAGTTTAATGTTAAGCATGTGAGTAATCCCACTGAATACTCACATGCTTAAAGTTAAGCATGTACATGCCTTGTTATAGGGTCTGAGCCTAAAAATGCAAACGGTTAGCGGTAGGGAAGTTGTCAGCTTCTTCAATGAAGATCATTTGATACTCTGGAAGTAATAATGACAAGTGAACTTGGAATAAATTTAACAGCATCACTGCTACAGGTTCTAAACCCAACTGCGGGGCAGGAACCAGCAGAGAGAGGAAGGCCTTTGGGAGCATTATTGGGGTCAGGAAGGGAACTAGAAGGATGATGAAAATGGTGACAGCCGGGTGTCAGGTTGGTGGCAGTGCATAGGTGAATTGGCAAAGGGATTTGCTGGAAAGCTTTAGAGATAAGCAAGAAATCACCCAGTTAGGAGATATTTGCACTTAAAAAGTTTATACCCACAGGCACGCACACACCCCATTTACTTCTTGTAACAGAATCAGGTTCCTGACTGAGTTCTTAGCTGAGTTCCCAGGGGGAAAGTTTCTGAAAGAGAAAAGAAGGAAAATTAGCAAATGGTAACATCAGAAAGAATGACCTGCATTCAGACTGAACATCTCAAATGAAATCCACTGATGTGCCAATATCGGGGTCTTGTGTTAAAGCTTTTACCTTCCAGACTTGGGGAAATGTGTGGAGTCTGAAGGCAGAATTAGGGCCTGGGGTTCATTTTAAAATTCCACTATGCTCACCTATCCTGCTTGTGCGGTAGAGTAGCTTTGGATATCCTCCAGTCACATGGCTATAAGCTTGGTGGTGATTAGTTTTACCCAGTGTCTGAAGATAAAAAGGAAATTTAAGGCAGTCCCACACCTAAGTCAGCTATTACAAAGCACTCAGCCCGGTCGGGACAGCCACGGTGCAGCACTGGGGCTCCAGACATAACTCACTCCTTCTAACAGATAAATCGGCAGGCAAATGCTAAAGTAAGTCTAAGTACCATTTCTGAGTGATGGGATTGTGACATCAGAGTTTCATGAGTGACATGGTGGAAGGGGAAACCCAGGCAAATCATGCTACTGTCTCGAGAGATTTATAATGAAATGGAGTAGTACCTGTCATATTGCGATTTACCAAAAGTATTGTTATAGTCAGGATTTTAATTGCAGTCCTTAATCATTGGAACAGTTCCAAATGTTTAGTCTCTCTTACACATTAATGTATCATTTATGCCATAATATATATGTAAGAGCATGTCTGCATTTCTTTTGGAGCTAGAAATAGCCTGTTGGGTCAAAATCCAATTTTTTGTGTTTTATTAAAGCGGGAAAATACTGATTTAGAGGTTTAATAGCTCCTCAAAATGCTGTTAACAGTCTGTCAAGCAAACAATACATACTCTCAGAATTAATGAGCCTTCCTAGAGACATGGCCTACATATGGAGCCAGAACACTATGGGGCCTAAGAAAAGGCACAGCTATGACACCTCAGACAGCATTTGCAGATATAGGGCTGGATTGTGCCCTCAAGGCACATCCCCTCTGGTATATGGGTACAGTGATGCACCACTTCAAAAGCTGGCATATTGTCTCCAAGGTGTCTGAGGGGGGGTGTGTTACATCCAGGCACAGGGAGTTGCAGTAGCCCTCTCCCTGGAAGAGGTCAACTCTGCTGGCTAGTACACAGGAATGGTGGAACACGAGACTTTCATTTGCCTATGCATTAGCTCCAAGTGAGCTCTTTCCCACCACAGCCCCAGGTTTAAACCCACTTATTAGGCAGGAACCAGCAGTGAGAAACAGGTTGGCCAGGAGCATGACCATAGGGGTCAGGAAGGGCACTAGAAGGAAGATGGAACTGGTGACAGTAGGGGGTCAGGCTGGCGGCAGTGGATGAGTGAGGAGAGGGGAAATTGGCTTATTAACTGAAAGTGAGGATGGAAGGCTTAAGGATGGTGGAGGAGGAGACTTGGTTTGTTAGAGGGAGGGAGATGGAGAGAAGCAGGAGATAGGGCTGGGCTGAGGGAGTGAAAATTAAAGCTGCCCAAAAAATAGTAGAAATTGTTCATTAAAAATGTCATTGTGATTTCGACATTTGGAAAACTGTTGACCATCTCTATTAAACCTCATTATGGTTCCCTGTGGAAGGGTATATACCCTCTTTCGTTGCTCAAGGGGGTTAAAACTCAGCACCAGAAAGAACGTGTGATCATATACATATTTACTGTATAAACTAGCCAAGATTAAAAGCTCTCCCACAACGTAGGGCAGTGGTGGTTTGGCAGCCTGCTTCCCCCACAGCTTCTCCCTTTAATGTCCTAGCTCAGTAAAGGCCACATATGTAGAGCCAGCCTGTCTTTATGGGCATGGAAGGGTGGCTGGAGTGGTACTTCAGAGCATCAGGAGGCCCTTCCTTCCAAGAGGTGAGAGTTCACTGCAACACCCCTAGCCTCTACCAGGCTGAAAACTGACTGCCTGGGCTGGGTCCCATGTGTTGATGTGGTAACATACTGCACTGGCCACCAGACTGTCCCCAATGGGGAGACTCAATTCTGCTCTTGGGGAGAATCGCACTGGCACCAGTCACTGTAGGTGTTTTGCTGGTGGTAAACGCAGGCAGGCAGAACAGCTCAGGGAAGGTGGGGGCAGTCTAAATGCAGGATAAGCAGATGACCAAATCTTATTCCTTCTTTCAGTCCCCTCACTGGTGCAGAAGGTGGAAGACCTAGACTGCCTAGCCCTGCAGGAAGGCACAGGACAGAGGTTGTGGGTGTTCTCCATACAGGAGAATAATGGTGGTTGAACGGTTCCGTATACCATCTCCTCTCCTACTCTGCACATGACATTGAAATGATCCCCATTGCTTAAGTAAAGTGCTGAGACAGAAAGTTAAATACATCAGTGTGAAACATTGTACTGACCTGCAATCCCTTGACTTTACACACACACACACACACATCTCTCAGGTATCCTAAACCTGTTGAAAATTATGCACAAACTGCAAGACAACAGTATACTCAGAAATCAGACTTGTACGAGGTCTGATGTGGCACCTATAGCATTCTACGGTGTCACTAACACATTCTTTAAACATGACCAATGATGGATAGGTGAGCTAAGGTGACAATCCCTCTTTCCTCAGACGCTGGCATAAAATCCAGTCCCACTTTCATGTCAAGTTCAAGTCTAAATTGTATCATATACATTGAAGAGATTGTATTTTTTTTAAATCTAATATTATGCTTCTGAATACAGAATTTACCTAAGTAAATAATTATTTTTAAACCCAAGATTTAGGCAGCTTTAGTATTCTACATTATGCTAATGTTTGACAATTACTAAGTGTGGGTATCAGGCACTTTTTTTTAAGTTTAATTTAAAGCAATTTGACATGGAAAGGTTATTACTTTAGTTGCCAATAAAAGCTGTACTTTTAACATAAGTGTACACCAAGCCCTAGGGTATGTGACTATTATCTTTTCTGCAATTATGTGGTGTTCTACATGAATGTTAAAAAAAACCCTTCGAAATATCAAAAGTACTAACTTAGATACAATATAAAAGTTGAATAGATAAATGGGAAACCCAGTTAGTACAGACACAACATAGGTTGAGGTTTCCTCCTAGAGGTAATATTAGGAACAACACCATCTGGCTTTGACTGAATATATTAATTCAGACTCTATAACAACACCACAAACACTGGGGGAGCAGAATATTGGTTTATTTTATAAACATTCTAACTTGAGGTGTAGATGTTTCCATTTTGCAAGCTCACCAGCATTTACAATAAGGGCATCTTCTTTCAAAAACTCACCTATTTTTTGTGCCTTCTGTACTAAAATAAAGGGGGGGGGAGGGAGAATCATTTATCATCCATCTTGAGCTTTGTTTTTTTCCCCCCTTCCAAAAGAAAATGTGTGCTTGCCACTAACTCCAGGGCTATATTATAGACTTCAAAGCCAGAAAGTGGCACGGAGCATTTGATCACACTTCCTGGGTAACGTAGGCCATAGAACATCACCCAGAAATTTTGATTGAAGTGACTTGCTCAACACCACACAGCAAACCCACGAGAAAGCAAGGGATAGAACCAAATACTCCTGGATCAAGGGCCAGTTGCCTCAATCACAATACTGCCCTCTCTCTTTAAGGAACGGACCACGTTGAGGGTACTCCAGCAGTGCACCTCCCCATTAAGAGTTTCTTAGGCCACTGTGCCTCTCTTTAGGAACACAGGGGAAAAGGTGACTGCTACACCAATCTTTAACTTTCTAAGTGGTACAACAGGGCACAGGCATGGCAGCCCTATGCTCATACAGTTCCTGAATAGAAACTGATCTTCTCCCTTATCAAGTTACTCCTCAGACCACGAGAAAGGATTTTCCACAAATAGCTTGCCACCCAGTCAGACAAACTTAAGAAATCAGTCAAGGCCAGAACGCAGCCTAATGCAGGCCTGCTAGGTGACCAGGTTACATTTAAAAGTGACCCACGCAGTAGTGTTTGGACAACCAGGCTCTGGGGCAAGACACTTTCCAGAAACGTTTCCATCCCCGGTGCACCAAATGCTCAGGGGCACCGAAAAAGAGGGGGGGGCAGGGCCCCACACTTTTTACCGGCCATAAGTGTGAGCGATGCGGGGAGGGGGCGGAGAGGAGGGAGCAGGGGGAAGAGTCTTCGGAGGAAGAGGCAGCACAAGAGCGGGGCTGCGAGGGAAGAAGTGGCACGGGCGGGGGGCTTGGGGAGAACGGGCCATGTGGGGGAAGGGCCTTGTGGGGGGTGATGTAGTGTATGCGGGGAGGGGTAGTACTCCTGCCTACGCGTCCACAAGATTTGTTTTTCTGGACAAGGTGAGAATTCCATGCTGAGCCGGCACTAGGCATAAGCAGACTAAGTAATTGCTTAGGGCCCCGAAAAACTCAAGCCCCGCTTCCCCCATTCACTTTTTATTATGTGTTGGGCAGGGGGCAAAATATTTCTGCTTAAGGCCCCCCAATGGGCTAGCACAGCCTCTGATTTCATGCAAATCTAAACCAATGGGAATGCATCCACCTCCACTGTTAAGGCAAATACTCTGCCACGTTCACCATCCATTTATTACCGAACCAATCCTCTATAGTGGAAAAAATCCCAGTGAGAGGATACTTCCCTAACTACCTCTGGATACGGATTGCTCTGGGGGGGGAACCATTACTGTCCCACTCAATGACAAACCTCTGAGCTGGCCTTTCAAAAGGCACAGGAATAGATCACTGTCCTCTGGGAACAAATTGGAGACCCTGGGGAAACACCTTCAGGAAGAATTCTACTTAAAAGGCCTAGTTAATCACCTAAAGACCCAGATGAGCTAAAATTCCCTTATTTGTTGCAGGCAACAAAAACCCTAGAGAGGTCTTACACCATGGGTACAACTACCTAGCCTTAAAACTGGTGCTGATCATAATGTAAGCTAAGTCCTCTAAAATGAGAGACGCCAGTCTCCACAGGCTCCTGAGGACAAAGTGGGAGAGAGGACATTTCTTTAGCAGGAATGAGCTGGAGATAACTTGAGGCCAGCAAGCTATACTGATTGGAGTCTATAAAGCTGAGGCATAGATTGCTGGCCAATCAAACAGGAACGCCTTTCATTGATCCTATAGAGCTGCTGGCAGCCTTTCAGAATTAACAACTAGCTGACGAAGGTAGACACACACCTCACTGGGATGTCTAGAGTGAGTCTCTGGGGAAGTTACACAAGTGGGCCTTCCGAGGTCCTACAAGGCTCAAAATCCAGACTTCCAAAACAAATTCAGATAAATGCTGGACAAGTCCATAGGTCCAGATCTAATGAATCTGAGGGTGCTGAGGGAATTGGCTGATGTGATTGCAGAGCCATTAGCCATTATCTTTGAAAACTCATGCAGATTGGAGGCGGTCCCGGATAATTGGAAAAAGACAAATATAGTGCCCATCTTTAACAAAGGGAAGGAGGAGAATCCGGGGAACTACAGACCGGTCAGCCTCACCTCAGTCCCTGGAAAAATCATAGAGCAGGTCCTCAAGGAAACCATTTTGAAGCACTTGGAGGAGAGGAAGGTGATCAGAAACAGTCAACATGGATTCACCCAGGGCAAGTCATGCCTGACCAACCTGATTGCCTTCTATGATGAGATAACTGGCTCTGTGGATATGGGGACAGCAGTGGACGTGATACATCTTGACTTGACTTTTGATACAGTCTCCCACAGTATTCTGGCCAGCAAGTTAAAGAAGTATGGATTGGATGAATGGACTATATGGTGGATAGAAAGCTGGCTAGAGTGTCAAGCTCAATGGGTAATGATCAATGGCTCGATGTCTAGTTGGCAGCCAGTATCAAGCGGAGTACCCCAGGGGTCAGTCCTGGGGCTGGTTTCATTCAAAATCTTTATTAAATTATCTGGATGATGGGATGGATTGCACACTCAGCAAGTTCGCGGATGACACTAAGCTGTGGGGAGTGGTAGATATGCTGGAGGGTAGGGATAGGGTCCAGAGTGATCTAGACAAATTGGAGGATTGGGCCAAAAGAAATCTGATGAGGTTCAACAAGGACAAGTGCAGAGTCCTGCACTTAAGACGGAAGAATTCCATGCACCGCTACAAGCTGGGGACCAACTGGCTAAGCAGCTGTTCTTCAGAAAAGGACCTGGGGATTACAGTGGACGAGAAGCTGGAAATGAATCAGCAGTGTGCCCTTGTTGCCAAGAAGGCCAATGGCATATTGGGCTGTATTAGTAGGAGCATTGGCAGCAGATCAAGGGAAGTGATTATTCCCCTCTATTTGGCACTGGTGAGGCTACGTCTGGAGTATTGCATTCAGTTTTGGTCTCCTGCCCACTACAGAAAGGATGTGGACAAATTGGAGAGAGACCAGCGGAGGGCAATGAAAATGATTATGGGGTTGGGGCACATGACTAATGAGGAGAGGCTGAGGGAACTGGGCTTATTTAGTCTGCAGAAGAGAAGAGTGAGGGGGGATTTGATAGCAGCCTTCAACTACCTGAAGGGGGTTCCAAAGAGGATGGAGCTAGGCTGTTCTCAGTGGTGGCAGATGACAGAACAAGGAGTAATGGTCTCAAGTTGCCATGGAGGAGGTCTAGGTTGGATATTAGGAAACACTATTTCACTAGGAGGGTGGTGAAGCACTGGAATGGGTTACCTAGGGAGGTGGTGGAATCTCCATCCTTAGAGGTTTTTAAGGTCAGGCTTGACAAAGCCTTGGCTGGGACGATTTAGTTGGGGTTGATCCTGCTTTGAGCAGAGAATTGAACTAGATGACCTCCTGAGGTTTCTTCCAACCCTAATCTTCTATGATTCTAAATGTCCTACCTCTCTCCTCCTTGCCCTTCCCCACACATTCAAAAGGAGAACATGGAAGGTAACAGACTGGAGGAAGACAGGCTCTGGATCCAAATAGCTGGAGCTCATTAATTAAGGGAGAATTTGAATTTTGAAAAATGCAGCCTCTCATTTTGGTTGTCTGGGTTTTTGTTTTGATTTAAAGTGAACGTGTAGCTTATGAAAATTCCCAGAGTATCCATCTTGCTGTGAAGCCTCCGCTCCCCAGAACAGATAAAGCCCAGGCAGCTGAAATTCAAGCTTCCTATAACAACTTACCAACATGCTTCCATGTTAACCTGGAGCGACCATCTCTAGACATGAAAGGTTAGTTCAGTCTTCATGGCTTACTCAGTCCTTGGTGAAAAGAAAAGGAGTACTTGTGGCACCTTAGAGACTAACAAATTTATTTGAGCATAAGCTCACGAAAGCTTATGCTCAAATAAATTTGTTAGTCTCTAAGGTGCCACAAGTACTCCTTTTCTTTTTTGCAAATACAGACTAACACGGCTGCTACTCTGAAATCAGTCCTTGGTCTATCTGCTGAGACTGAAAGCAAGGAGTTCAATTAAAGCGCCAGTGGTGACTGTGGTTTGTGCTTCAGATTAGCTGAAGTTTGCTATTTTACCCTTTCAGCAGGAGCTGCAACAAGCTGTTCACCAAAGGTCCAACTCATGATATACAAGCCCCTCTAGGATCACTTGGAATCGCTCCTGATGAGTTCACCAATGTGTGCACCTTGGGATGAAAAGCCAGCCAGAGAGATGAGAGAATCGCACAAAACCCTCCAGAAAATGACACGGAATGAGGCAAGTGTGGGAGCTAATAGAAAGACAAGAGTTTGTGAGCCCAGAAAAATAATAAAATGTTTAAGTCCTTAATTGTTTTGCTTAACAATTTCTCCCATAATTAAGCTTTCCAGAAGCTTATGAGTTTGCCAAGCATTGTCAATAAAATAGATCATGCACACGAGGCAAGTTTTCCAAGCCAACAAGCTCTAGTCTTAACATCAACACTCTCCAGTAAAATGAATCTACATGAAACATGAAATATTTATTAGGTATCAGTGGTCTCACAGAAACCTTAATGAAGACAGGTATCTTCTTACACTTTATCCAGTATGACAATACGTTGGCAAAACACATAGCTAACAACATGATGGTGAATGTCAAGTCTGAAACAATTATAGCAATTCACCACAATAATGGGTAGCCAGCGTGTGGACATATATTACTAATAAAAGTAATGACATCCATCCGCAATTATTTATGTTACAGTAACGTATGGCTGCCAAATGAAAAACAAATGACAAGGATTTGCAAGTGAATTCTTGCAAATAAATTTTCTTTAATCACAGAGGCTCAGCTTAAAAGTCCTCAGATGGGAGACTATATAAATGCAGAGTACTGTCATTATTATTGTGCCATACTTTACTGTCTCTAAACAATGAGCCTTATTCTATTGCCCATGCGGGTTTTTCCAATGATGTAATTGCATTAATCATTGGAATTATTATTGATTCATGTCAGAGAACTTGCAGTTCTCAGGAATTTTACAAAAACAAAAAAAGTTTCAGTAAAACTTTAGCTCACCTTTGCCTGACAAAGGGAAAAAAAGACCCCAAGAGTGCATATGCTTAATTTAAGCATTTGAATGTCCCCCATTCACTTCAATGGACTTTAAATCAGAGCCATTATATTTGCAAAACATAATTCTCTGTAAAATACATAATTTTCTGGCAGAGGAGTGTATGTGTGTGAGTGAGAGTGTGTTTGTGTGTATATATAAAAATACTGTGACAAATACATGAGTAAATATAAAATGGCAACATTCAGGATCAAATGCAATCAATTTATTTTGTGAGGTCACATTTAATATTCGGGAGAGAGGCGGGGGGAAGTTAAACAATTCACAGATGTCACTGATACAACATGAATAAAAAACACCCAAAAAAAGCATGCCGCACAGACCAACTAATGTTTGCTTTAAAAAAAATGTTCCCCTGTTAAACTAAATACCAGCTGAGGCCTTACCTGTTGTAAACTTACCTACATTCTTTTAAGTACTAACTTCACAAAGATTGAATGCAGAATGTAAAGTCTCAAAAACTTAGTGTAAATAAAGGATTACATACATTTTTCCTACAAAATTATTTCTAGACTAGATGAGTAGACCGGTCTTCAAACAACATTTTAAACAAGGAAGCACTGGTTTAACTACCTTATCTGTTTTCTGAAGTGTTTTATGCATAAACTTTTGAAAAGATATATTTTTATTTTATTTTATTTACATGTAAGTAACCCAATTCTGCGAGGAACTAAGAATTCTCTGGGTGCATCTGGGAGCATCTTCGCTTGTAGACTATGGTGAGAATCAGGATTCTTTCCTGTCTACTTCCCACTCTTGTGCTCATGCATTAGAAGTGCTACAACGAAGAAAGCTGCTCCGTTCTTTTCTACCACAAGCTTTGACCACCTTCTATGGCCAAATTGTGGCCTGTCATGTAATCTGAAGCTTCAGATGCCAGGTATACTACAGCCGCCTGCAAGTCTGTCACTTGAGCCAGCTTCCCAGCAGGAATATCTGTTAGCCAACACTGTACCAGAGGCTTCAGATCTTCAGAATGGATCAGCGGCGTGTCTACAATTCCCCTAAAAATAATACACGCACAGTTACATTTTTCATACATAGCACTTATAACAATAAAACAAATAATGATGGGAATACAAAATGCCATTGCGAAAAGAAAACCATGAAATAATAAAGTAAGATCCCAGTTTTCATAGGTGCTGGAACTAGTGGTGCCGGTTGTGCTGCTACTGCACCTCCTGGCTTGAAGTAGTTTCCATTATATACAGGGTTTACAGTTTCGTTCAATATCCCCACTGTACAAATTGGTCCAGCACCCCACCAATGTTAGACATCATGTAGCTCTGCTAAGGAGTTACAAACACAAACTTCAATCATGGCTGTCCCTTCCTGTCTTTCACTGTTGATAAATCGACTTAGCAGTTTCCTCTTAAAGAGAGCACTCATCGTTTGTATTGTTGGCTAACATAGGTGCCCCATTATCTTTGGTTACTTGCCAGAGTACCCAATTTACATTTTCCTATAGAAAACAAACATATCGTAGAAACAAAATGAGCACAACCAGTCTGTCTCTGCATTTTGGAAACGTGTTCCATTTACCAATTTCTTTTTCATCAATGCACAGCCTAATGTTACACAACATGTTTGCATACAGTTCAGAAACTGAAAACAGTCCAAGTTTCCATATGCCAAAATACCGAAAACAAAATCCAGCAGCACCTTTCACAGCACTAAATTCACTTTAAGATGAAAAGGGGGCAGGGAAAGGAAAAAGTTAAGAAAAATATGCCAAGTATAACCCCCCATTAAATAAACAGCATGACCAGTTAACAAAACGTGTACTAAGCTGGATTGTTTCACATGAATGAGCCAACTACAGAACGCATTAAAACTCTGCTAAGTTCATTTCCCTCACATGCCCTAAAAATGAGTGAAAACCGTAGAATGCACATTACAGTACTAATATTTGGCTGGCTTTGATGACTTTAACTAGCACTGATTTGTCATACTCCTCCTTAACAACATATTTGTATTTTGTGAAATGTGTCATTTTTTCAGTCGCTGAACAAATATATTTACATAACTGTATCTAACGAGGAATTACATTTAACTTCTCAGAAACGACAATAACTAAAACCTGAACTGCCAATTCCACTTCATTAGTGTGGTAGAAATGCATTCCAAACGTTAATAAAAATTCCAACATGCTGATAAATTAGCTCTTCTAAGGAGCATGTGACACCTTGGTTAACATATTCAACCTCAATTATATTTCTCTTCAGCACCCTGTTATCTGGAACCTTTGCTGGCAATCAGAGGTGCTGTTTTTCAGCGGGCCAATTTTCTAGATAATGTAGCTTATCAACACTGTGGGTAAACTTGCCAATGAAATCAGGCTGCACTGAACCACACACACTAATTGCATCTCTTTTTTATGCATATTTACAGACTGTCACTTCAAAGAAATCAGTGGCCCATTGAGGCACCCAGTTAGCTGGAAGAATTGCCTCTTGCAAATGAAAATTAGCAAACAAGCTAGTGATAAATATGAAATGAACAAAGTATAAAAATAATGTTTTGTTCTGAAACGTCATCATCCCAATTTATACTTCCAAGGAAAGAGATCCAAGAAACACACTGGATTCTGGGTATGCGATTTACCTTTTGTTTTAAAGGAAGCCTGAAATCTTCGATTTACTGCATTACTAGGTGGAAGGAATTCAGAATACCCCTAACATTTCCATTTTTAGTAACGGGACACACTTTAAATACCAGCTTTATTTTTGCTTGTAATTGTCAATAAAAACCATAACTATTCAGAAATGCTGAGCAAGGACAAATTGATTGAGCTCTCACAAAGTAATACAATAGAATAAATTCCAGTATAACTTGTAGACAGTCTACTTATTTCTCCTAAGCACAGTCTCCCTCCCACCTGTTTAGCACTGGTTTTCTGGAGAGAAAACCGGAGTTTTAGTGTAAAACTGGTGTATATCCACTGAATTCAACAAAGTTACTCTTGATTTACACCAAGCACTATATCTGTTGGCAAACATTCACAGGATCTGGTTCTAGGTTTCCATGCCTCTATAGTGTTTTGATACCCTAATTAGCAAACACCAGCATTTTTAAATTAGGGTTTTGTTTTACTAAGAAGAGGACTCAGATTAAGAAAAATAATGCATCATTCCCATATAAAGTAAAAATAATACATCTTAATAAAAATAATATATGTATATTCATCAACCAACTTCAAACAGATAACATGGAGACTAAATATAGTCAGAGCAAACTATAAATCATTGAACCAGTGCCTTCAGCTGCCCTTCCTTTAATTTTGTTTCAAGAGTAAGAGGTCTGATGAAAAAAATATTACAGGCAATTTTTATCGAGAGAAAAAGATGTAGCACACAACTTAAAGTTGCAAACACACATACTGATACTATAAATATTAAGCATGTCATTGATAGTACACATCTTCTGGGAAAGGCTTGGTGCCAAGTTGGGCAATTTAATGTTGTAGAACCCTTTTAGGCAGATTTTAGTTGGCTTCTAACCAGTTCCAGCAAAGACAAGTGCCAATGCATTAATTCCCTACCTCATCTAATATGCAGTGCTGGGCCTATCAGTACTTTCTGTTGCATGTCAATGTTTTATCAAACTGCTGGTTCCTTAAGGTTAGACATGAACATCAGTATTCATTGTTGATGTATAGAGCAATTTGACAGGTTTCAGATGAAGTGAGCTGTAGCTCACGAAAGCTTATGCTCTAATAAATTTGTTAGTCTCTAAGGTGCCACAAGTACTCCTTTTCTTAGAGCAATTTGAGACATTAAAAAACAAAAACAAAATACAATTGCCTAAAGCATCTCCACAATGAGAGTGAGTGGGAAAAATCATTTAACTGGAATTATGTGTGTTCAATCCCCATATGGGGGGAGGGAGGAACCTTCCCTCTCGGTGTAACTTGATTTCTTTCATATGAGTTATTAATCTGAATGAATTAAGTACACTCCACTTAATCAGAAAATGTTTAATCAGGAGATCCACTTAATTGGGACCTCTCTCAAGGAATTACATTTAAATCCAAAGATACTTAACAGCAATGACTGCTGCTTAATGGGGACAGTAATGCTGCTTAATTGGGAAGCCTTTGGGTGATATAGTGGTGCTTAGCTTTTTCCTATGCTGCAATCTCACACTACTTTTGTGTGTGTGTGTACTCCCCTAGCAATGGTTTGCACACCATCTATAATTGGGGCACATGTGGAAATTTTGATTTGCTTCACCACCTCCTGTACTCCTTTCAGACCAACTCTAGATACTGGGCATCTTATAGCTGCCTCTAGTCTAGACAGTAGCTCAGCCCCTCTTTCATTGCACATGGTGCCTCCTTCCTACTCCATACACCTATCCAATAACATGACAGGCTCTGTAGTGCCTTAGACTGCAGATGAAGCAGGAGATCATAAGCTTGAGAATCTTAATATCCCTGGAACCAGGGGTGATGGCGCTTGCACGGGATCCAGGTTAAGGAGCTTGAGGCACATTGGAATCTCCACAGAGCAAGGAGCTGACACATTCTGCTGGCGAAGCAGAACTTATTAGTCAAGGAGGCTAAATAGCTATGCATAGAGATGGTGTTAGTTGTGTGTGGAACCTGAGTTGTTGGGAAACTCAGGCCAGTTAGCTTCTACTGACATTGTTGACAAGGTCTTCAGAGAAAAGACAACAGAGAGTGTTACATGAGCAAGCCAGTGAGAGCACTGATTAGCACAGCTGATTAGTACAGGCTTACAGGCCTGGCCTACTGTGTTGCTATGCAAATCAGAAGCTCCGCAGGATATGGGCTTCAAATCAAACTTTAGAGGACACATCTGACCCCCAGATGACTGAGAATTTTGGTTCACTAGGGTTCAGATAATTCAGGTTTGACCATAGTTGCTGTTCAAGGAACTTAGAATTCAAGCTCCAGCTCAAATTGCCCTAACCAAATAGAGCACCAATCTGAAGTTCTCCCCCCTTTAAAAACAAACTGGAATGAAATTTTTTGGGGGGAGGGGTATGAATGCAATTCAAAATTTGCAAAATCAAGCACGCAATCAGGACATGCCAAAAAAGCAAAGATTCTCTTATAATGTCTACTCAGCCACATTGCATATGTGTAGTATTTTCTATCACTTGTGAAATAGAAAATGTCATATATTATTGATTGTTGTATTAATGCATGTACAAACATTGTCAAGGCAGCTTGATTAAATGGGGGGCACTGTCCCAGATAGAGTTTACCCCTACTGTCCCTCAGGGTTTCAGCTGAAAGAGGGCAGCTGTAAGTTGTTACCTGGACTCTATATAAGCCCCAGTGGTTGCTACCCAACTGAACAATTGCATCCATTTCTCATTCTGGTCTTGCCCTCTCACCTGCCAGTTTCGTCCAGTTTTGAGGATGTGCTGTTCTCCCATAGATCC
The DNA here is from genome assembly GCF_009764565.3 of Dermochelys coriacea. NCBI lineage: Eukaryota > Metazoa > Chordata > Testudines > Dermochelyidae > Dermochelys > Dermochelys coriacea. The sequence goes on along the minus strand of NC_050074.1, from coordinate 9,599,190 downwards.
TCAAATGAGAAGTTGCAACCATTTAATGCTGTTTCAACTCTCCTCTAGTTGGGCTTCCTGCCACCAGGACACTGGGCAGAAATTAAAAGTGGCCCAAGACAGGGTGAATGTAGCCCAGCATACAATGTGACCAATTAGGAGGCATTTGAGACACAAAACGTTACTAAAAGTTTCTCTTGAACTATTTTGCAATTTCCCCAACTATGGAATGCTCCAATTTTCATCACCTTCATGTAGCATCAATGCCAGTTTTTTGCACTAAAATAAGTAATAAATTTTAAGCATATGATTTGTTTAACTTTACATAATTAGCAATTTAGCTGCAAAATCAATCAACACAATATTTTATTCTCATGGGACATTAACACTTATCTTTCCAGTTCAGCAGCTATTAGGTATTGTATGTTGTGTCTACTGTTCTTGATGAAGATGGGTTAATTTAATGTGGAGTTTTATTTTTCCTCTCACTTTGTAGTGTCTGGGACAGATCTACTGGTGATCAGAGGAATTTTGTCACTGATTTCAGTGGTATCAGGATGAGGCCCTATGTTAATAATATCACTTGAGAGCAAAATCTAATATATTCATAAGATTCTGGCATGCAGTGTCAAGGGCTGATAGGTTTTTAACACTGCCAATTGGATAGCGCATTGGCTATTTGTGATCTGGGTTGGATCCAAACAAAATTTGTCTTGTGAATCTACAATCTAGGAAGGAACTTCTCTGTAACTCACTCTCCAACTTCCCCTATCCTCAGTATCCTTCCCAAAAAGAAAGAGGCTGTATTGGTGAATTATCTAAAATGTGAGGCAGGGACACCTGGTCAGCAAGAGAATTCAGAAATTCAATAAATTATGCAAAAATCCCTGCCATAACATTGTATGCACGGATACATTTTACATTGTATGCACTGCTGCTATGCTATGTTTTATATGCTCATTTACAAAAATAAATTGATGAAAGCTGACAAGAAAGGAAAAGAAAAAAAAGCGTGAATGTTGGCATGTTGAAAGAACGCTTGAGGTCAGATGTGACTATGTGGAGATACAAGGACACTGATATAGCCAGGATCCAACAAAGCACTTCAGCATGTTCCTGATTCCAGAACACATCACCGTTCAGGAAGAAGGATGGACTCAAGTTTGTGCTTGCAAGCTTTCCTGAAGTGGGACCCAAGTGCTCCACTATAAGCATCCGACAGTTCCATTGACTTCAGCAGGAGTACTTGTCAGCTTAAAATAAAGCACATGCTTAAGTGCTTTGCTGAACTGAGGCCTATGTGCACATTTCTGGGGTTCCATGGGGTCCTTTTATTGAAATAGTTGCATGTTATAATAAAGTCTATATGCCAGGTTCACTTCAGCATTCAGGTAGATCTTTAAAACTGGACCAGACCCTTACTCTTCCACCCAGCAAAGCATTCAGCATCGTCAGTGGGCCTATTGCCCCAGAGAGGAACCGGGCCTGAAATTGTGAAGTGCTGAGCACTTAAAAATGAATGCAATGGGAGCAGAAGATGCCCAGCACCTTTCAAAATCAGATTGTGAGCTAGGAATGGAAGATTTGACTCATGGGGATTGTGTGAACATATCTGTGGACAGGCCAGAACCTTTCTTTAATGTACAGAATGAGACTGAAATATGTATTCCACATTTCCATGTCAGCGGAGAAATGAATTTGAATATCCAGTCATTGAAATGAACACAAGTGCATTTGAGTTCAACATGCAGTTTTTTAAGTACGTGCAAGTGCCAGCATGTATGTATCAAGAGCTCCCTACCTTGTACATTGTTAATAATAATCCAAGAAAATCATGGACAATATACGCCTGATCCGAACCCCATTGAACATAATGGAAAAACTCCTGTTGATTTGAGTGGGCTTCCAGACAGACCATATGTGATTATCAAATATTCATAACTAGTATGCCTAAACCAGGGTTCCTCAGGTATAGCAAAAGCTCTTTTCCTCACTGAGCATTGGCAGCCTTCAATGAACAAAAGTCTCCCTTATTACAATAGGATTCCCATATAGAGAGAGTTTGAAGGTGTGGGACCAAAAAGTCTAGGATGAGTAAGAATTATTAAAATTAAATCCAGTTTTGGTTAATGATAGAAAAAGAAAATCCTCTGAATGGATTTTTCCCTTCTAAGCATCAGTATACCTTTTCTCCATTTTCAGACAACTCACAGCTAACATGAAGTTTTACTATACTCTCTGCAAAAATGTTTTTATATATACATAAAATGAATATATATATATATTTATTTTCATTCCTGCAAAATTTCCTGCAAAAAAAGTTACCCGTTGAGCTGAAATTTCTCCTGCTTGTTAAATAAGTATAGTTAACAAGCAGCAGAAATTTCAGCCCAACAGGTAATTTTTTGCAGGAAGTTTTAAACACCCGAAAGCTTATAACGTAAGTGCTTCTTTAACCGCGGTTATTCTGAATGTGACACTAATATTCCAGCTATATTAATAAAGGGTACCAATATATTTCTCAGCCAGAAAGTATATTGAAACATGACCAATATTTTCTGATTCTGGTGAGCCCCAGGAGCTCCAACCTGTATATAAAAATTAATTCATTGCAGCTAAAAGCCTCTCTGCTTCCTACCTCTATTGTTAACACTAGGTCTGCCTTGCCAGTTCTTGCTACAGCTTTGCTAACTTCATTCAGTCCTCCTGGCCCTGGAAGCTGGTGTAGAGTCACTAGACCTAGACACTGGATCAGCAATGTTGAGCTGTTGGTACTGGTGTGAGTAAATCCTAGTTCAGAAATAGGATGTTATTTAAGTAATCTGTGGATTACAATGAGCTAAGAATGGAATTACAATTATTATTAGTAGTAATATATAAATAAATAATAAATAATAATAATAAACAGAGCCAGCATACAGAAGTAAAGACCAGATTAAGAATCAAAATAAAGATATTTGCAATTGAACTCTGTGATATTTTTCTCCTCTTTATGGATTAAAATATTTAACTTGTTTTTCTTAATTTCATGTACATCATATTTTCATTATTACAGTTAAACTTCTGGGTTAAAATCCTTCACTTCTTACTCTGATTGGCTTCAGTGGTCTAAGGAATTTGACCACTCCCAATTAATGTCATCCACTTGAGTTTTTGCTCAGTATTAACTTGCACTGAAAATTGCATAATAAAGAGTGTGCGAGAGAGAGAGAAAGAGAAAAAGTGTGTGAGGGGGAAAAAAAAAACTTTGCTTCATGTTATTAAAAGAACAAAAACAAATAAACAACATAACCCAAAACCCCCTACATCTTTAAGATTTCAAAAATTAGGTAAAATGTAACTTGTAATGAATACTTTTTGAAAAAATTACACCTAAAAATCCTGTAATTGCCAGAGCTGAACAGTGTCTCAATTACAGCACTACAATACGGCTTTTAAAGTGTCTGTATATTTGTCTGAAGTAAAAGAAAAAAAGAAAAAGAAAAGGAGAAGCATTGTCTATTAAGTGTCAAAAGCCTTTTCTTAAACCACAGAAGGCTTGGACAGAACTAAGGAAATTTTCATCTGGAAGAGAAATGTGAAAAATGACCCTTCACGTTATTGGAAAACATATTATCAAATGCTAAAACCTTTTCTCAAATCCCTCAATATACACAGCCATGGAGAACACTTTGGTTATAGTGATTAAACCTTTGTTAAACAGAAGACAAAATAAAAATGGATGCAATCCACCTGCTAATTAGCAACTTTGTTTTCCTAGATTTTCTTAATTTGAGCAGTGAACACTTCTTATAACATTTCATTTTTTCTGTACTTTATAAAATGAGACTACATTTTACTTACGGGGAAATGCAGTTGACTCTTACTCCCCTGTCAATCCATTCAGTTCCTAATGTCTGTGTTAATTTTACGACCCCAGCTTTTGAGGCGTTGTATGCTAACTGCTTCTGCGGGTGAGGCACTAGAATAATTCAGAAATACGAAATATTGATTTTTCACATATTAATATGCACAGGGAAGCTAAAAATCACAACATGGACAGATGAACTAGCTGCCCTTTCCCCTGATGTTTGGCAGGTAACATGAAGGAATTCTAATATAGCAAATCCCTACATCTATATTTTTCCTAATATAATATATTCCATCTAATATTTTTGCATTAACAGCTGAAAGATTGAAGAGAAAATGAAGAAACAGCAATAAAACAGACTGCAGATTTTAGAACTACAAAAAATAGATATTACAAAACATACTCAAAATATTTGGCTGTATCGCATAAATATAAACATATGCACAAACACATACAATTTTTATAATACACACATACAAGTAACTGCCTGAAACAAGTTATTCTGCTTAATTTATAACCTCTCTCTATTATCTAATCAGGTGTTTGTGGGGTTGTGAATGTGTGTGTCCAAAATTCAGATGATCTACCACTTTCAAAATCTGAAGCCTTTGAAAATGTTTCACAGATGTCACATGTCAGTCAAAGGAAAATGATCGGCTTGTTAATTACAATGTTCAAGCTTGCTTCTGCTGGGTGTTCTGTTAGTTCTATCCCGTCGCTGAGCTCTTCCAGTGTTTCAAGGACAAACTACTTTAGAGTAGAACCTCAGCTGGTGTAAATTGTCATAGTGCCACCAAAATCAGTAGAAGTCAATTCCGCTCTTGCAATTTACACCCGCTAAGGATCTGCTCCTCAAGTATTTTTAGCTACCTGGCTTCCATTCTGACCTATTTAAACAAAGTTGTTAAAAAAGCAGTGAAATCTAAACATGTGCATTTTAATATTAAATATTACTGACCTGTAATTCTTTTTTTACTGAGGGAAATCAGTACTAAATACCATTAATGAGGTAAAAAAAACACAGTGTCTGGTATTAAAGTGTTTTAAAGGTAGTTGTACTACTGAATTTTTGTAAGGTGTATTAGAATATCAAATTGGTTTTAGTTTCATGTGACTACTGGCATGAACCATATAATACAGGTAGGAAAATTCAGTAAACTAACAAGGGTTGAAAATGAGCATTAAAACAGCTTAGCTAGCAATTTTATGTCACCCTTATAAGTACCAGATTCACCCAAGAGTTCTGAAGGAACTCAGATAAGAAATTGCAGAACTACTAAAAGGTTTGCAACCTATCATTTAAATCAGCCTCTGTACCAGATAACTGGAGAAAAGCTAATGTAATGCCAATTTTTAAAAATTTTACCAATTTTTACCACTCAAGAAAGAGCTCTTTAAATAAGAGCTTTTTTAAAAAAGGCTCCAGAGGTGATTCTGGCAATTACAGGCCCATAAGTCTAACTTCAGTACCAGGAAAACTGATTGAAACAACAGTAAAGAACAGAATCATCAGACGACAGATGAACATAATATGGTGGAGAACAGTCAACATGGCTTTTGTAACGAAAAATCGTGCCTCATCAATCTATTAGAATTCTTTGAGGGTGCCAACTAGTATGTGGACAAGGGTGATTCAAAGGATATACTGCACTTGGACTTTCCAAAAGCCTTTGACAAGATCCCTCACCAAAGGCTCGTAAGCGAAGTAAACAGTCATGGGATAAGAGGGTAGGTCCTCTCATGGATCAGTAACTGATTAAAAGATAGGAAATAAAGAGCAGGAATAAACGGTAAGTTTTCACAGTGAAGAGAGACCCCAAGGGTTCTGTACTGGGACCAGTGCTGTTCAACATGTTCATAAATAATCTGGAAAAAGGAATAAACAATGAGGTGGCAAGGTTTGCAGATGATACAAAATTACTCAAGATAAATAAGTCCAAAGCAGACTGCAAAGAGTTACAAAAGGATCTCACAAAACTGGGGGATCGGGCAAGAAAATGGCAGGTGAAATCCAGTGTTGATAAATGCAAAGTAATGCACATTGGAAAACATAATCCCAACTTTACATACAAAATGATGGGGTCTAAATTAGCTGTCTCCACTCAAGAAAGAGATCTTGGAGTCATTGTAGATAGTTCTCTCACAACATCTGCTCAATGTGCTGCAGCATTAAAAAAAAGCTAACAGAATGTTAGGAACCATTAGGAAAGGGTGAGATAATAAAAATCTCATAATGTCACTGTATAAATCCATTGTACGCCTACATCTTGAATACTGTATACAGTTCTGGTTGCCCCATCTCAAAAAAAAGATGCACTGGAATTGGAAAAAATATAAAGAAGGTCAACAAAAATTATTAGGGATGTGGAACAGTTTCCATAGAAGGAGAGATTAAGAAGACTGGGACAGTTCATCGTAGAAAAGAGATGACTAAGTGGGAATATAATAAAGGTCTATAAAATAATGAACAGTGTGGAGAAAGTGAATAAGGAAGTGTTATTTACCCCTTCACATAACACAAGAACCAGGGGTCACCCAGTGAAATTAATAGGCAGCAGATTTAAAACAAACACAAGGAAGTGCTTCTTCACACAAAACACAATCAACCTGTGGACTTAGTTGCCAGGAGGATGTTGTGAAGGCCAAAAGTATGACTGGCTTAAAAAAAAAATTAGATAAATTCATGGAGGATAGGTCCGTCAATTTTTATCAGCCAGAATGGTCAGGGATGCAATCCCATGTTCTGGGTGTTCCTAAACCTCCGAATGCCAGAAGCTGGGACTTGACAACAGGGGATGGATCACTCCGTTATTGCAGTGTCCTTTTCATTCTCTCTGACACCTCTGGCATTGGCCACTGTCAGAAGACAGGATACTGGGCTAGATGGACCATTGGGCTGACCCAGAATGACTGTTTTTATGTTCTCACTTCTCCTATACTCCAGGACTTGCATTTATCCTCTAAACCCACTGTTTATAAATGTTGCAACTTAAAGTATTGGAAAAGGCCGGTAAATAAAGAACAATATTGTTGGATTATGCAAAAACACTGAAATGACATAGGCTCCAGTTCTTCAAACACTATAGCACATTTAAATGTATGCATGTGAGTAGGGCCATTGACTTCAATGTGACTTCTCATGTACTTAGATTTGAGAACTTGTGTGTGTGTAGCATTGGGAGAGAGCAGGACATAGCTAATAGTTCCTCCTCTTTCTGAATGCATTAAAGATTTGAAAGGTCCTTCATTTGTCAGATAATGCATTGTGTAGTTTGAAACCCAAGTCCATTCCATATATTATTTTTTTCCAAAACAAAATAATTAGGATTTTATTAGAGGAAATATTTCTCCTTTCTCGCTCTTTTTTTTATTTGGGGTGTGTGTGTGTGTGTGTGTGTGTATGTATCACACCACAGATGCAGCACTCCATGTGGGCCATTGAAATAGAGTGGAATATAATTCCTTGATTTATTGCCGTACACCAGCTCCAAGTTATGTACAACTGTAGTAGTTAACCTTGTCACCTCACAAAAGCAGTCATTGCTAAACTTTCCCAATTTGTCTGTTTGTAACAAATAACTTGGAGTTTCCTAAGAGGATAAGGGCTTTTGCATCTTCCTCAATCAAGGCATTGCAGTTTTCAGTGTGCACAAACTAAAACAGAGATTTGCTGTAAGATGTTGGAATCTGCCTGCTGATTTTGGGACAGAAGCTCATTAGATATTTTCTAGAGTTCCTTCTTCTAAATGCGTCTCTCTTTACAGAAAGGGTTAAGGAAAGCAATTTAGAAGATGAAATATACACCTCCTGAAACACTTGGCCCCTCTTAATTGAAAGCACTCAAGAGCGAGCCAAAGGGTGTCACAAAGTGGATGGCTTTCACAGCGCTACTGTTTTTGCACTAAAGTATATATTACCAAATCCTGTTCTCCTTACTTCTGCTGTTATCTTCAGCTGGACTGCTCATGTGTACAAAGACAGAATTTAGCACACACACACACAATCAAAAATTGACTAGAGCATCTTTATAAATGAAAAGATTTATCTTCAGCCCAGTGGAGAACACTTTAGAAAAGGTCACTTCTCTTACCGCTCTATAGGAGTGGGGCTGGGAGAAGGGGGCTAATTTCCCTACTGTTTCACAAATTCCCTACTGTTTTGCATATACAGGGGGAAATGTAGGTAAAAATGATACCAATATCGGCTGAGTTATATTTTTAATATCTAATACAATGGGATTGCTTCTTTGCTCAGTGATTGGGGGCATTGTTTCTTTGCTCAGTGATTCCACCCTGCCCTTGATACAGGCATGTAACATTATACATGTTAGAGGATAAACCCTCTTACCACCAGAGATAGTCACTGCAAAAAAATAGGGATCTTAGCTACACCTGGATAACTCAGAGTAACTCCATCTGCTCTCTGTTACACTGGCATATATCTGGAATACCTCTGGTGAAGCCACTGGAGATACTCAAAATTTATACAGGCAAAACTGAATGCAGAATCTCAGCTTGATTATATTAAACTATTTTAGGGAAATATATCTGGGAAACCACAGTCAAAATTCTATCCAATAGGATTAATTCCCCTGAGTTTCTCCTCTGCTCATTTTGTTGTATCTACCAAAGAGAAATCAACCTACGAAAAATTATCCAGTATTTCTAGAAACATTCCATACTATGCCAGTTGGCCAACATACTTAAATAACCGAACGACATATTTATTTAACATTCAGCAGATGGACACGATATGAACATCATGATTTTCAGTTATACTTTTAGAACTATTCGGCGGGGGGAGGGGGTTAATGCCAAGATTCAAACAGGTTCATGAAGTAAACACGTTCCATCTCGTCTTAATGACTGGTCTCACTAGGCCCACTTGGATTAACATTCTTTGACATTTAAGTGTACTCCTGCTGCCTTTCACAAGATATTTTCACTTTAAAAAAACTCTTTTATATTTCAGTAAAGATTTCTAATTGTGATTAACGTACTTCAGGGCCAGATTGTCAACTGCTGTAAATGGACAACCAAGCTGCGCTGACTTACGCCAACTGAGAATCTGACCCTCAGTTTGCAGTTTCAGTAAGATAATTGTAATTTAAATATTCTCTCTGGAAATATCACTCATTTATTTAAATAAGGGACAGCACTTTTGAACAACAAAAATAAGAGAGAGAGTGGCATTTTAACACTCAGAAGAGCAAATCCTCAGCTGATGTAAAGCCAAGGATTTACATCACAGCTGTTGCCTAACATTCTGTAGTGTCTAAATCTACTATTAAGCCTTGTATTGTTGTTGCTATTATTCTAATATAAATTGTGGTAGCACCTCGGCACCACAGGCACGTACTAGGACCCCATTGTGCTAGGCACTGTATAAAACACATAACAAGTTTAAAGCTTTGAAGTTCCGTTTTTATTTTTGTTTGTGCAATTTGCAATTCTCCATACTTGGGGAAAGGGACTACTCTTGTGTTTAACCATAAGTAAAACAGCTGGTAATGTCATTTGTAAAAAGATTAACAACATTATAAATGCATTTTTGAAGAAATATTTAAAGTTACTATGTAATAAACTGAACAGAATGTCATAGAATGTCAGACTGGGCACAGTAAAAAATAAATGTTATTCCCAAGGAAAATAAAAAGACTGAATATTTATGTAACATTCAGCAGATGGAGATGATATTAATATAGGGGTTTTCTGTTGTACTTTTATAGCTACTAGATTTTCTTGTCTAACTTGGTAACTGAAGGCACCATTTGATTTTTGGATTAGGACAATACTGCGACAGATGTCCAGACCAATAAAATAAATTCCTAAAGGACTATGCTTAATTTGTGTAATTGATCAATTTTTGTTACATGGGCTTCAGTTCACCAGCATGTAACTGCTTCCCAGATTAGCTCAGCAGTTGGGATTTCGTTCCATATGTTCCAACAATAGTTTATTGGCTCTTTGATGACACTGCTGATACAGCAGTGTTAGTGGAGACGCCTGTTGGCGACATAATGAAATAGAACAACTGGTATTGCAGTTAAGGGAAGAGTGAAAAGCTTTTGGATAGACTGTAAACTCTAGCAAGGCACAGTTTTCGGAAATGTCATACATTGTGCTCAGATTAAGGGAGTTACACCAACATGTTTCTTCCATAATTAATGTGTCAGACTCAAGGAGGGTAACTCCACCTTTTCTATAAAAAAGTAATATGTGCTCTAAAACATGGAGGACAGATAAATGTTGAAAAATTATATCATAAAAATTTTGTAGTACATTTTCCCCTAATACAAAATGTCAGTGATTTACTCCTTCCCAGTACAGGTTTAATTGATTCAAATAGCATTGGTAGTAATTAAAATACGGATTCTAAAGCACAACTGTTAGATATCATCACTCACCTATTAAACTTGCCATAGATGCTGTGTTAATTATCTTCCCATATCCTTGCTTCAGCATAATGCGGCCTGCAGCCTATGACAGAAATTAAAGGAAAGACCAGTGACCCCTTTTGTGATTGTGCTAATAATTACATGATAATAAATTAGTCTTCACTTTTCAGAAGAGTTTATGGATTTTTTTTAAAGTGCACAATGTAAAAATTTGATATAAAATGGCTGATGCAGAAAAATTTCTATTGTCATTTTAATTCAGCTACTGTGTTGCCAAAATTTTCAAAAGGTGAGTAGTAATATTGTATTGGGAACTCCAACTGATATCCCACAAAAGGGTCTGATCTTCAGGAAGTTTTGAGCACCCGGCCTCTGAAAATCAGGTCTCTTTTTAAGGCGTCTCACACTGGACACCCAATAATTACTAACTACTTTTGATAATCTTGGCCTAAATGTATACCTGATTCACAGTGTCAGCAGAATTTAATTTTTATTTTTTTTATAATTTCAACAGATAATATCAATGGTTATTTTTAAGCATTTTAATTTTTTTATCTATTTAAATTTTCACAGTTGAAAAAATGCTTAAAACTGATAATGGTGTGCAATTTTTATTTAGTTAAATTTCCCAAGATGTGGGAAATTATGGGGGGGAGTCAGACAATTATTTAATGACAAAAGACATGGAAATATAAAAAAGTTAAAGCTTGATAACCATTAAAACACAAATTGTCAACATCACATGTCAAAATACACAAAGTAAATATCCTTCAACTCTAAGTAAGTTCTTGGGCAGCATTTTTCTTACTTTGCCTAGCTGTGAATTTCAGTTGTTATGGATGGAAATATTTTTTCATCAGTTTGCATTTGTTTGCTGAAATCGACATTTACTGACAAAAATCTAATGTGGCCAAGCCTACGGATACATAGACAAACTGTTATTAACACCCACCAATATACGTTTGATTTTATGTTGATAATTAGCAACAAGAATATTATTAAACCTCTGGGTAAGTCAAATGCTCAGAAAACAGCTACATTTCTGTGGAAAATAGTACAGATCCTCATACTTACTTGGCAGCACAAAAACAAGCCTCGTAAATTAACGTTAAAAGTTTTGTCCCATTCTTCTAGTGAAGTATCTTCACTTGCAGAATTCATGTTAATTCCAGCATTGTTACAGGCAATATCAACTGTGCCCCACCTAGCTACAATCACATCCAGAATCCTTTGCACATCTTCAGGTTTGCTTACATCTGCTGCCAATGCAATGCTTTTTATCCCTAGATTAAAATGAGATTGATAAAACAAATACAGGCATTCACAGAAAACAAGGTATCCTTTCTTGTGTAACTAGTTACTAATTCTTAAAACAAACAACAACAAAACCAGTTTAATCACCACTCCACTGATGACAGCAAATTATATGCTATTAATGGAAGCATGATGCATTGGGAAATGAATCTTTTAAAAAGTTTTTAACTTTAACTTTGGTAGACTGCACTTACTGTAGTCTAATACACAATCAACTTATTTAAAATCAGAGTTCTGACTCTCCAGTTGAATGAATCTTTGAATACTACACCATCTTCTGTTCAAAAGTTTAACTGCAGCTTATCAACTAAAGTGATGGTCATTCCAACAATTCTCTAAGTGCTATGGATCAAAGTGTATCTCTTTCAGATGACAGTTATTAGCTCATAAACAAGACAAAACAGAGGAATATTTTATCTGTTGTGCTACAGATGTTTTTACAGTGAACCCCAGATGCCACTGAAATCAAATAAATTTGTCAGCCAAACTGATTCTAAACATCAGGTTTTTAGAGTTTGGAGTGTACGTATTTCTTTAATGTGTTATAGTGTATACAAAAGCCATCCAGAACTATAGCTGTGATTTAAACATGAAAATCTAAATATTCAAAATTATGGTGCTCATAGTAACTAATTCGGTGCCATCGCAGCTACACATTAAAGCACAAAAGTTAATGTAATTAGTAAATAGCTGTAAAAGTACCCTATGGATGTGAAATGTGACTGTTAAATAAATCAATAACTTTGCATATCTTGCCTTTTGCACATGTACAATCTCAATCAAAAATTATTCCAATGCAGATGTTGCATTTCATGTTTTATTACTGCATATGCTAGAAAGTTGATTTTAAATAAAATGTGAAACCTTATTTTTTCTAAGGCTCCAATCCAACGGAGCACCTGAAGTCAATGAAACTACAGACTTGCTTAACATTAAGCATATGCCCAAGTGTTCTGCTTGACTGGGAATTAATTCACAGGAGGGTAGACAGCCTTTATAATTATAGCATAGATCAGTAGTCTATGAGGAAGAAACAATGGACAGGGAAGAAATTATATATTATAAACAGGATCATAATAGATCTGCTCTCGTGTGGTTTATTAATAAAAACAGGAAATAGTCAATAACTGAAAAATGAGCCATATAATATGTCAAAAAGGAAAATGCCTAGTCTTTTCCCAAGAAAAAATGTCATAATATATGTCTTCTGAAGCATTATAGGAAAGCCCCAGAGTCTTTTGGGGGTGGGGCGGTGCAGGTGGCAAAAAGCTGCACCCTCCTGTATATATATATATATATATATATATATATATATATGTGCATGGTAATCCCACACTAGGAGTCTGGATGCCTATGCCCCAGAGCAAGGCGTGAACTGGGAGGAAGATCAGCATTCTGCCACCAAACTCACCTGTGGGCCTGATCCAGTAAGCACACACAGAGCTTGCCAGATCAGATCAGGCCACCAGAGATGAATTTACACACAAGAACATAAGAACGGCCATATTGGGTCAGACGAAAGGTCCATCTAGCCCAGTATCCTGTCTTCTGACAGTGGCCAATGCCAGGTTCCCCAGAGGGAATGAACAGAATAGGTAGTCATCAAGTGATCCATCCCATCACCCATTCCCAGCTTCTGGCAAACAGAGCCTAGGGATACAGTATTCTTTTATACAGTGTATGTGATAAATACACTGAAAATAATCAAAATTATCTAACATTTCCATCTACTCCTAAACTGTCTTCTAAGCGTGTAAATAATTGGTGTTCCTATAATCTTTTCATTGTTTTTATTAACTTTATAGGCAAACATGGGTATAAGTGTGTAACAAATTTTGGCTTTTTCTTCCCCTCTAATGAATACATCACATCTAAAGAGGAGCAGATCAAAAAAAATAGAAAAGTGGGAATTTAAAAACAGCATTGGCTTCTCAGAATGTTGTCATTTTGACTTTTTTCAACATATTGGATAATGGGAAAATGTTGATGTGCTATAATGCTTGCCAAAGCCCCCATAAAACTGATGAAACTTTGCATTGACATCGACAGGTTTTATGACAAATTTTGCTGAAAACTCAAAAATCCAAAAATGCTGACCAGCTCCATCTGTATATCTGCTTTTGTTTCTATGCTAACAGACTTGGTCCATTAGTTGACGAAGTAGAGTCTTATGCTTTTAGGTCCAGAAATCTGCCTTTCAGTTCATGCATATGACCCAACAACCAGGCTATTCATTCTTCATACACCTTGGTGCCGATGTGCTGTGGTGCCAAAAATATCTCCATTGAGGAGTAGCTGGTACCCTACACCACTGTCCATTGACCTGTGTTGGTTTGTCTCAAACCTTAATATATAGGTAGCAAAATGTAAACATATTTCTGTGTTATCACTAGTCCTGCAATCCAATCTGTGGAGATGGACCTCTGTGCCTGCATGGAGTCTGACTGACTGCACTGGAAATCCAGCCACATTGATAAGATTGCAGAATCAGGGCCTTATCTTGTATTCATAGGTAGAAAGAAGATTTTTTTTTCCAGAGTTCACCCTATTTTACCCTACACAGAATTTCATCAAGTTCATTTTCACCTCCTCTTTTTTGCAAGATTTCAGCATCCCGACTCCCACCCGCAGTGATACGTTGCTAGAGTTCTTTTTCCCCCGCTACATAAAATAAAAGTGTTTCACAACAAAATGAATAATATTTTTGCTGCAATGTAGTGATTGTGGAGAATAGATAATAATAATTACTGTACCTTATCAAAGTCACACTTAAATCAGGAAATTAAATAGCTAACATATGGGTCTGATCTTCCATTGATGCACCCGTGTAACTCCCATTAAAGTTAACAGGACTTGTGCACATACTTCAGTGAGAGAATAGTCCCCCTATAGGATCCAAGCATCACATCAAACAATTCAGAAATTCTGCTTTCCCCAGGTATGTATCCCCAGCTGCCGTTAATGCTAATGGGAGTGATATGTGAGCATCTAGCAAAGGACTGAAATGTGGTTTCTCATTAAAAATAGCTTACCAAATTTAGCCACTACTAATCAAATCCATTAAATTGCTCTAGTGCCTGAAAGGGCAAAGAAACTGGACTTTTCCCTCTTAAAATAATATACTAAAAAGAAAATTAAAGAGTTAGAAATATAGTCTTAAAGTAGTATCCGCGTTCTGAGCCTATATATCCAAGACAATTCAGAGCTAAAACCGTCTATTTAAGTCCTGATGCAGATGTTTGTTGAGATGAACAATTTCAGGCACCTAAATCAGTCCCCATTGATTCTGGTCATTCAACACACATGAAGGCAATGGGACTTCTCCGATGCACAGAGTTAGTCATGGGAGTGTTTGCAGGATTGGGGGCCTTAAATTGTATGTTATGAGTCAGTTTATTGCAGAATTCTCTCAAAGCCCTAGATACGGCATGTATAATGTCAACAGACTCCAGTCGTCGGTGGGCAGGATCGAACCTGGGACCACTAGAGCTAAATGCATGAGCCTCTCCTGCATGAGCTAAAAGCCACATGGCTATTAGCCAAGGCTGAAGCAGACTCATCAATCTCTAGCTGGGTTAGATGACACTAGAGGAGGACAGAGTGCCATATGAAGCAGACATGGGTTACACATGCACTGAACTTGGAACAGTTTTTTCTGCAACAGTGGATAAACTTTGCAGAGTTCATGGAAACAGCTTTCAGGATAAACCAGCCAAAGAGACTGTTGCAAAGGAGTGAAGCACTTGATTTAGTCCTCTGTAGCAGTGACTGTCTTGTTATGTGTGTGTATAATGCCTAGCACAAGCCAAAGATTGGGATTGCCATGTTTCTATGTCTAAAACTCATTCTGGGGTGATGGCACCATTAATGAAGGCAGCAAAATGTTCCTTGATACAGAATACACAAACTGCACAAATGTAAAGAACTCTTAGGAGTGAAACCCACATTGAAAGACTCTGAAAAGATCAATCAGGTGATGATGCAGGGCAGTATTTCTCAACCTTTCAAGTTAGTGACCCTTTAATTTGAAATCAAAAACTGCCATGACTCCCTTACACTTACTATAAAAATAAAAGTGAAAAACGTGAAAAAGTGAAAAACCCATATAATTTACGCGAGAACAGAGCTGGTCAGAACATTGTCAATTAAATGTATTTTAATCGAAATATTGTTTCATCAAAGCCAAAAATGTTTAATGGAGACATATTGATTTTCATAGGATCATAGAATATCAGGGTTGGAAGGGACCTCAGGAGGTCATCTAGTCCAACCCCCAGTTTTGAAGAAGTTTTCAGTGGAAAGGTTACTGGGGTCCAGGATGGACTCTCAGGTCACTTCTGAGAGAGAGAGAGAGAAATTGAAAACCTGACCATTTTGATCCAAAAATGGACACGGACACAATTCAGTTTTACAAAAACTTTTTAAAAAATTGTTTTCATTCCATTGCAGATCGGAAACAAATGTCAAAACTTTCAAGTTGTTGCAAAACAGAATTGTCATCCTCAAACCAGTTCTGTTTTAAAGGTTGACAGTGAATTCTTTACCTTAAAGGGCAAGGATGTGCAGGGAGTGAGAGAGATGAAGTTTTTTTCTTTGCTTTAGATTGTAATAAAAAAATGACATGCCTTACTACCACTCTGATTGCTTTCTGTGAACCCCCTAGGAGACACAAACCCTTGGTTGAGAAACACTGGGCATCAGTTGAGGAAAGAATGAAAAACTCCTCTGGTGAAACTGTGCTACAGAAAAGTTAAACTAGGTTTCCAAAAGGAGTTTGCCAACAGTCAAAGTGTGTCATCTCCAAGAAAGTCTCATGTTTTCCTCAAATAACCCATTTCCTTCAGAATATCCCACTTGATACATATAATCTAACCGTGAAAGCATGTCCAAAAGGCTAGTTAACATTCAAGGAGTAGCTATGTTCCAAGATCCTATACCTTTGGTGCACAAGAATATGAAACTTTTTCAGGAAGGAATAACTGGATATCTCAAGGAATTTATTCTGATCTAAAACAATGACCTAGAACTGAAGCTCTGAATCCCATTACAAAGTCAAAGATCCAATGGCCAGACCCAGTAGTCAAAGCCTTACCATTAGGCTGGTAATTCAATGACCTAGGTAAAATGAGTCTCTCATCACTTAGTCCTCTTTCTGCTGCATAAACTAGCACCTTTTTAAACAGTCTTACTAGAGAGACCAAGGCTTGTATAAATATGGAGTCTAAAACACTCCTCTCTCTGATGGAGATTTGCCCTCAGGAAATGGACTGAGGCACTAAGGCAGGACAGCGGAAGGAGTTTTATTGCCACTGCTTGCACTCCAGCTGTTCTGCATAAGAACCAAATTTGTGTTGCAATGCTGCAAATGTACTTTTCACAACCAATTTTCATTTTAGAAGGAAAATTTCTACTTCAACTAATACACCACAGAAAAACTGACCTAGATCCTCCCTGCAGTAGCATACAGTCTATTACAATATCCGTTTACACAAATATTAGAATACTGGCCCAGATGGCAGTACCCCACTTTCCTGAACGAAGTTACATCTTTGATGATATCGAAGAATCCGATGTAGCGGAAGGGTTGGATGTACTTTCACAAGAGGAATTATAAAATGAGTGATACTTCATCTCTTTTCTCATTAAAACTCTATTTCCAATTGTCTATGTTTCCTTTATGAATATAGTTTAGCTTTATCATATTTGCAAATGTCTTTGGAGAGGAATTGAATTTTAGGTCCTATTTTAGTAATAAAAACACAAAATGTAAGTGGTTTGTAGAAGATTTCACCTATTGTTTGGGATTTTACTTGTGATGTATGTCAGTATTGTGTACTTATATCTGACCTCTATGCTTTTCACTCATGCATGTTTTGAGGAACTATGGCCAATGTTTTCAAAAGTGACAATTGATGATTTTGGATGGCTCTAAAAAGATCGGCACCCAAAAATTAACAGGCCAGATTTTCAGAATGTGCTGGCTACCCTGGCCACTGAAAATCAGGACCTTTCAATGGGTCCCAAATTGGGCACCTAAAGTCAGGCAGTCCTGAAAATCTTGTTTTTTAGTATGTTTATGTCTGGCATATCCCTCAAAGTTACATGTAACTAGCTGACCCCCTTAAAAATCTCAGGCATGATCAGCATTGCTTCTCTTCGGCCCTTTCCCTAGCTCCTCTCCTTGCTTTCTGCCCTGCGAACAAATCATTCCTCAATGACGGCTACTCTACAATGCAGCGAGTGGAAGTAAAGTCACACAGACAATGCCTGCAGCCTTTTCATAGGCAAAATCCTCATTGAGGCTAATGGATTCTGAACAACGACTGAAGCCTTTGGCCCACAATTATTAGATATACAGGAGACAGATTCATGCCATAAAAAAAATTACCCTACGCACCCATGACGTGTTTGTGGCCGTATGATTGGTTGTGTGCGCGAAAGGAGAAGCTGTAGTTGGGATATGTATTAACAGGTGCATTGGCTGTGTCTGGCTGTTCTTTATTAGCAAGTCTTAAGTGCCTTAGCTGCCACATGATATAACATATGGAACAACTCTTTTTCTGGCTGATTGATGTATATTATATAGCACTTATTAATAAAAGATTGCTATTCTCTGTGCCCGTCAGTCATGGCTTATTGTATGCTGTTTTTCCTTCAGGTACCCTGGATAAAGAGTTTTATACACAGTAATTTGCTTTCCTGGTTGCGCATACTCTGTGAGGTAACATAAGCAGGCAATGTGACATTGGTTATTGCTTGCTGAGGCAGTGCTAAGATGCTGCGTGAGGCAATCACTCTCGGCAACTGTGGCATGTGTGTGCTATTTGGAAATTCTTTGCTTTGCTGTTTGACTTATTGTGCATCAAAACTCGATGCAAGATGTTCTTCAACAAGCCACCAGCTACGAAAGTTTAAAATAACAAAGCACACAGACATTACAGGGATAAGCACTGTAGAAGTGCATGTATGAGAGCAATCAGAGAATTAGTACACTGCTTACCTTTCAGGCTGAGCTCTTCTGCTACCACTTCCGCCTTTGCAAGTACCAGATCAACAATGGCTACCTTAGCACCTGCTTCCCCCAGTGCATGAGCAAAGGCTCTTCCTATCCCCTGGCCTCCACCTGTTACATAGGCCACTTTGCCATCCAAACGCAAGCGATCAAGGATGTGACATCTGTTATAGCCCCAAAAGACATCATCTTTCACCAGTTCTTTCTGTAGCAAAACACCACAATGCACTGAAGGTCAAAATTCAGTT
The DNA here is from genome assembly GCF_009764565.3 of Dermochelys coriacea. Classification (NCBI taxonomy): domain Eukaryota; kingdom Metazoa; phylum Chordata; order Testudines; family Dermochelyidae; genus Dermochelys; species Dermochelys coriacea. The sequence goes on along the minus strand of NC_050074.1, from coordinate 9,580,390 downwards.
ATGTTAAACCCATTAGCCTCCCCCCACACACACACACAAATTATAGAATCATAGAAAATTAGGGTTCGAAGAGACTTTAGGAGGTCATCTAGTCCAATCCCCTGCTCAAGGCAGGACCAACCCCAACTAAATCATCCCACCCAGGGCTTTGTCAAGCCGGGCCTTAAAAACCTCTAAGAATGAAGATTCCACCACCTCCCTAGGTAACCCATTCCAGTGCTTCACCACCCTCCTAGTGAAATAGTGTTTCCTATTATCCAACCTAGACCTCCTCCATAGCAACTTGAGACCATTACTCCTTGTTCTGTCATCTGCCACCACTGAGAACAGCCTAGCTCCATCCTCTTTGGAACCCCCTTCAGATAGTTGAAGGCTGCTATCAAATCCCCCCTCACTCTTCTCTTCTGCAGACTAAATAAGCCCAGTTCCCTCAGCCTCTCCTCATTAGTCATGTGCCCCAACCCCATAATCATTTTCATTGCCCTCCGCTGGTCTCTCTCCAATTTGTCCACATCCTTTCTGTAGTGGGGGGGCCCCAAAACTGGATGCAATACTCCAGGTTTGGCCTCACCAGTGCCAAATAGAGGGGAATAATCACCTCCCTCGATCTGCTGGCAATGATCCTACTAATGCAGCCCAATATGCAGTCAGCCTCCTTGGCAACAAGGGCACACTTCTCACGTGTGTTAGGGTGTGGGGTAGAATGTGTTGGGAGCTGTTCCTTCCTGCCCCATTACTTTGGTGCAAAAGGTAGGATTGAAATCAGGCTGCCCAGTTCAGTGAAGTCCAAATGCCAGCAGAGCTATCAGCTCCAGAGGGGGTATGGAGGGGCAAGGCAATGGGGTAGAATGGCTCTGCTGCTGAAAATTTCACTGGATGCTCTAGTCACATAAGTGTAGCATAGCGCACTTCACAGTGAATTCCCTTGCATGCCCAGGCGTCATTGTGAATGTCAAAGGCATAACACCTCCAAAGGCACAATGTACCTTCAACCCCTCCACTACAAGTATGTCTGTGGCTGGCCTGTGCAAGCTGAATTGAGCTCTTGGCTGGGGCTCAGGCTGGGGAGCTGTTTAACTGCAGTGTAGATGTTCAGGCTCGGGATGGAGCTGTAGGACCTGCAAGGTGGGAGGCTTTTATCCAGGGAACAGTGGGGGAGGGAAACTAGGTGCATATTGCATAAAGTAGACATAAAGGGGTAGGGTAGGAGGGGGGAAATGGCAAGCTGGCTGCCCCACCGCACATTATAATTTATGACATGCCTCACTCCGATACTGGTTTCTTTTAATATTCTTACTCTTTAGGCAATTACTGGGGAAAGTGATGCATGCAGGATACAGTCTTCAAATGAGATTGCCTCTCTAATGCATAACGTGAAAACAAAGGGTGATATCCTGGCCCCAGTGAAATCAATGTGAATTTTTCCACTGACTTCAGCGGGGCCAGGATTTCACCTATACTGCTTATGGAGAGAAAATACACACCTTTGATTCAATCACCTTATCTGCGTGTGCACGGCTCCTTCGGATGACACTCATTCCGCCTTGCACAGGTAAAATAACCTGGAAAAACACAAGTGTCCAAATCAATACTGAACCATTTTGACTTCAGGGCACACCACATTGGGCCTGAGCCAAGGCCCATTGAACTATGTGGCAAAGTCTCCATGGACTTTACTGGGTTTGGGCTAGGCCCATGCTGGGTATTATGGTGGCTCTCTCTTTGCATGTTGCTCCCTGCAATGAAAGTCCCATCCTATCCCAGTATGAAAGTCCTCCATCTTACCTCATGTTCCCATTCAAGACTCACTATTTTCACAAATGCTAGATCAATAAAAATGCCATTTTGTCTTCCAGTTTTATAAACAAGACATAGCCTCTGGGACTTCCAGTACATCTGATTTTGATTGTTGAATGAGATTTTATGTTCTTTGGGACTTGTAGATTACTCTTGGAGCTTAATAATAATGAGTGAATATTCTCTGGACAATCTTACCTAATACTGTTTGTGTACTTCGGTATATAAATTACATTTTATGCTCCACCAGTATGATTTGCAGGCCTGAACTAGTGACCTGGTGCCATTGTCTAGATGGCAACCATACCTTAGTGAAAATAACAGCATCTTGTAGACCGAACGCCACTGTCCAAACACAAGAAAACAAGATGTGCAGGCTAGGTACCAGGGTGACTTAGTGATTAAGAGTAGGTGTCAGGGCCTGGATAGTTAAAGTGTCAAATACCCTCTTCTGCAATTGAAGGCAACTATTTCTGATGACACAATAGAGCATGATGATGCACAGTATGAACCATTTGGATCTAGTAAATCAGGCTTAGTGTTCCACTGGGTGAATAATATAATGACTCCTTTTTGGTTCTCTTGCATACCTTGCTGGAACTGAGCAAAGTAAGTTTTATAGCGTGGCCACTACTGTAGGGAATAGACAGCAAGAGTGAGACAGCCTACTTCCAGGACTCTTAAAAAATAATATTGCTGAAGCAATTTCATAGATGCTTACAATACCAATATAACCCTGAACTAATTGTATAGCACTAACCTGCTCAACGCGAGGATCTGAATTAATTATATTATTTAATTTTCTGACAGCTAATATATTTTCATCAGATATGTTCTCCAGGTAGACTTGTCCTTTCATGAGAGTATTCTCCACACAGATCACTCCATCCATTCTCAGCAAGTGGTTATCCATGACAAAATTGTAGTCATTAATGGCATTTCTTTGATCAGCATCAATAAAAACTATATCAAAGTGTTCGTCCACAGCCACTAACTCCTGGAGAAAAATAAATGATGTCAAAGGAAAAAAGTACTGTTTCCATGCAGGTGGAGGGTCTTGGAACCAACCTCCATATGAAACACATGAAAAACGCCTAATGGAAAACACTATTTTAAAGTAATTTTCCTAATCAAAGGTCATTTCTGCTGGAAAGCAACTTTTTGATTTATAGCAAGCAAGGTAGAACTGGTTGAGATGTTTCTGTATACAGGTTGCCTTGGCTATCTACATACTACTGTATCTATCCACAGAGAAGTCAAGCCCTTTAAATTCCTCCTACCAGTGCCAGTGCCCACATCTGTGTGAGCAACTGAACCCACAGTGTTTTAATACATCATAAAGCACCACATTGCCAGCTTGTTGATGGGTGCTTGTGGTACAAGTCAGAGGAAATACAAATCAAGATCTCTTGCATTGGCTCAGACACACATCTGTACCTCTTCACTGTGGGGTGTGCCTGCATTTATATTCAATATATTTTAAAAAGCTACATGTAGCAGGCAATATATGATGGAATTTTCACACATGCTCAGAGTTGACTTAACTCTATTGAAGTCAATGGGAGTTTTACTATGGACTTCATTGGCAGCAGAGTTAGGCCAATGCTGAATGTAGCAATACACAAAGAAAATATTTTTGAAGAGAATTAAAAAAAAACAAAACAAAAAAAACCTCATGAAACAAAGGCTCAAAGGTAGTGAGGAGTCTACCACAACACATCCAAGTGCCCAAGTCTACAACTCCTGATTAACATCTGAACAATGCCATTCTCCTGGGTGTGACCCTTGCTCGTTCTCTCTATAATATAGTCATACTTATGCACTCGCTATCTGTGTTTTGGTAAATGGACAGGTTAGGACAGAGATGGGCAAACTATGGCCCACAGGCCACATCAAGCCTGCGGGACCATCCTGCCTGGCCCTTGAGCTCCTAGCCGGGGAGGCTAGCCCCTGGCCCCTCCCCCACAGCCACACAGGCAGTGGGGCTGCAAGCTCCTGCTGCTCTGAGCAGCATGGTAAGGGGGTGGTGGCGGCGCGTGGTGGTGAAAAAATTGGTAGGGCGTCCAAGGGGGCAGTCAGGGGACAGGGAGCAGTTGGATGGGGCAGAGGTTCTGGGGCGGTCAGGGTTCGGAGAACACGGGGGATTGGATAGGGCGTGGGAGTCCCGGTGAGGGGCAGTCAGGGGACAAGGAGCAGGGGTGTTGGATGGGTCAGGGTTCTGAGGAGGAGGGAAGTGGAAGGGGGTGGAGAGGGGGAAGGGGCCAGGCTGTTTGGGGAGGCACTGCTTTCCCTACCCAGCCCTCCATACAGTTTTGCACCCTGATGTGGCCCTCGGGCCAAAAAGTTTGCCCACCCCTGGGTTAAGAGATTGCTGCTGGGACACCACGTCTTTTGTTAGCAAACTTGGCCTATGTTACTGGCTTGGTGGTTTATGAGATTAGCAGACTCTCTCAAGTCTAGCTCCTGGTGAGTTTGTGGACCTCTCACAGAAACGTCCACCATTAGTGGAACTAATTGGCACCCTTATTGGCATTGTAGCAAACGGGACAAGAAACTGAATGAATTCCTGAATGAATCAATCACCCTGTAGAGCCGATACATCCAGAACAGCACTGAGGGCCATGGGTGGGGAAGTTCAGAGAGCTCGCACTGCCGCAGCCGGTTGGGTGGATAAACATAAGCTTTCATACTCCAGGACTGTCAATGCAGCACTTTTCACTAACCCTAAGGACTAGATCACGGCATTCCCACAGGCCCAGAGTAAGGGGACATGTGCATTGTGCTGTCCCAGAAGTAGACCAGGGACCAAATTATGACAGAGTCACAATTCAGTCCCTACTGCATCCTTTGCCTGAGCTCAGCTGCAAGGACCGAGGCGCGGTAAAGGGGTGGCAGAGTGAAAGCTTCACCCACTCCTGCTCGAGCCTGCCCAGTCCCTGCCCACCTATATGGGAAAGGCTGTAATGGCTGTCAGGAGCTCCCCTCCCTTGCTCGTTATGGCGCATGGCAAAGGTAGCCCACATAGGTGAGTTAGGGGGCATCTCACACCCCATTAATCTTCTGCACAGTTTGTCCCAGGGGTCATGATTTAACCCTCTACGCACATTAAAATGCATCCAATGAAGTGAGCTGTAGCTCACGAAAGCTTATGCTCAAATAAATTTGTTAGTCTCTAAGGTGCCACAAGTACTCCTTTTCTTTTTGCGAATACAGACTAACACAGCTGCTACTCTGAAACCTGTCATTAAAATATAGTTAGGGAAGTTCCTTCTTTCCTGTGCCAGTGATTATTTTGTACGTGTCTATCATGCATGTTCTTATTTGACTCCTCTCTACACTAAGCAGACCTAACCCTTTTCAATCTGTCTCCATATGGAAGTATCTCTGGACCACTTCTATTTCTACTCTTTATCTTTTTTGAGATGTTTTGACCAGAGCTGAATCCAATATGCAAGGTGAGGGCATACAACTGATTTATACAATAGCACTATAATACCTTTAACATTATTTTCTATCCTTTTCTTCAGACATCCTACCATTTTATTTTGCTCACCACTGTACACCGAGCCGATGTTTGCACTGAGCTCTCCACAAGACCCCTGGCTTTTTTCTTGAGTATATTCAGTTATTTGTGGAAAGCAACAATGTGCGAGAGTAGTTAAAATTATTTGTTCTAATGTGCATCACCCTGCACATGTGAACAATAGATTTCATCTGCCATCATGTTGTTCAGGTACCTAACTCTGGTAGGTCCCCCTGGACTTAGGCATAATCTTCTCTACTCTTGACTAACCTAAATAATTTTGAGTCATCTGCAAAATGTTGCTACCTCACGGTTTATTCTTGTTTCCAGATTATTAATGCACAGTCACCTCACTGTTCAACTTTATCCCACATTGCACACTGACCATTTATTCCTAGCTCTTTGTTTCTTTCTCCTAGCCAGATTCTGATCCAGGACATGTCTCTCACCCATGACTCTCAGTTTCTTTTATAGCATCTCTAATGGTTTTTTTGGAATGGGGTAGTGACCATGCTACCATGGAGCCTAGAGGAAGTTCAAAGGCGCAGTGTAATGGCCCTTGCCTCTAGTAGCTCCCTGAGAGCTACACAGGTCTTGGGAGATTTCTGGGTGTAGGAAAGAACCCTCTCTCACTTCCAAGGGTGAGCAAATCCCACTGCTTCCCACCAGAAGAACTGGGAGGAATTGCAGAGGGTACAATAACCTGAACAACACGACACAACTTTTGTTGCTCTGGGTTACAGTAGAGACACCTATACATATAGAATGTAAGAGATTCAAATCCTCAGGACCGGATGGCACACATCTAAAAGTGAAGAAGAAATTTAAGAATGAAGCAGCTGAATTGCTACCCAAAATATGCAATCTCATTAAAATAAGTGATGGTTCTAGAGGATACTGATGCTGATTATGATGTATAATGGTGTTGATTGGTGACCAAGTGGGTGGCCTTATAGATTACTTGTGTGTGCTGACTGATGCCCTCTCTGCCCAGAAAGCTGCTCTGGGACATTCAGAATTCAATCTGGGGCCATTTTATCTCCAGCTGCATGTGTTTCAAAAATGCAACATTTCACCCATCTACCTAGAGCAGATTTAAATTCTTTTAAGCCTTGGTGTTTAGAGTAAAAGGAGACGACTGACATTTCCCTGGACTGATTGTTTCTACCCCATTAAATCTTAACAGCACTTTTCATCTCCAGCTTTTTCTCTGTCATGTTAAGACTTTGGGCAAAATGAGGAAGAGCGATATCCTGTGATGTATGAAAGAAAGAGTTAACCTTAGTAACAAATGACTTTGGAGTATGAAGTATCATCTTATCCTCCTGGAATATGTAGTAAGGTTCATGTCTTCTAACAGAGGTTTCAGAAACTCTTCTAAAAAAGTGATTTGGACCATCAAGCATGTATTTATGGTGAGAAAATATGGGAAATTAGATAACTCCAATGCAGATGGATGAGTTATGAAAGCTGAATGCACAGTGGTCTGGAAGATAAGCCTGATTGTTAGTATGGATAGACATACTACTGTAAGGCACTTAGATAGCACTGGGAGGTCTACCAGAGACATGCATGAGCCTATATTTATGACACTGTTTACTGTTGAGATATAAGATATCAGATGTAATTGCAGGAGATCTTAAGACCAAATCTAGGCTATTTCTAATAAATCCAGCAGATCTGGGTCATCTGGTTTCCTGGAGCTGATCTTGTTATCTCAACACTAGTAAGAGACTTTGTCTACACTCCTACGTAGGTCAAAGTGGTGGAAGGTCTGTGGGAGTCTAGGAAGGTCACTGTTGTTTTGGGAAAGTATCTCAATTTGTTTAGGCTTGTTACTCAGTAGCCAAGCAGTCAGGTTCAGGTAATCTGGGTAGGGAAGGAGGAGCAATCCTTGGAATAAGAGTTTGCTGGGAGGATGGACTGGAGGTCTCTTGAAAATTCTACTAGGTCTGAGAAGCATAGCCAGTTTGGGTTGACTAGAATAACCATTGTTTCCTTCTTCTTGATTTTTCAAATTATCCTTCTTCATACAGGAGGAAGACATGCAGAAGTGGATTTGGCCCTCTCTGAGCCAGAGCATCTGTTCCCAATGATTTCTGGTCTGCTTCCCTAGTGAAGAAAAAGCTTTTTTGGCATGATTTGACTGAAATAGATCTACCTGGGGATTGCCTACCGCCCTGGATATCAACAAGATTTCCTCATGATTCAGACACCAGTCTGAGATCGTTACCCACTGACAATTTACCTGTTTTTGTGATCCCTTTTATGTGGAATGACATGCTGGAACAGCTTAGGTCATTTAGGTCACCAGCTTAGGGACAGGTATAGTTATTCTCTCTCATGTCTTTAGTCCAGAGGAATCCATGAAATTCCTTCATGCTCAGCATTCCCTATAGTGTAATCTCTGTGCATGAGATCAGAAGACACAAGAGCTGGCAATAGAGATACATGGACAACACTCACTTTTGTGTCACCTTGATTCTGTGCCTGGATTTCAGTGATCACTTTTTGCCTGGGGAGACTGTGGCCCTGCTGGTCTCTAATGAAGCTTTGGAGAGGAGAGAGGATGCAGAGGCCTCAACAAGCCATCCGGTCTTTCATCCCCTTACACTGGCAGAGTGAGGTCCTATGGGCAAGGAGCAGTTTTGGCTAAGATTCCATGAAAGGCACCACTTAGCCATTGCCTTGCTCTATTTGGGCAGGATTTAAACAGAGAGAAAGAGCTTAGTGTGAGCTCTGTTTGGGGAGCAATGCACAAAAAATATTGGTACTGTAAGGGAGTGGATGGGATCGGAGGGGGGAATTCTTTTCGCTACTATCCCCAGAAGTACCTTTAAAATATGGGATTGCAACAGGTAGAGGGGGAGCACTGGACCACTGCTCTGATTGAATGGCCAGAGACGAGCAGCTGGCCCATGGGTAGAAGGGTTGTGGTCCAACCCAGGACCCCTTGGGCAGTCTGACCTGTCTTTACTATTTGCAGGAAGAGAGGTGCAGCCCAAGTATCCTGGACTGGGTGAGAGGCTGAGATCCAGAAAGAAATCATCTGTCTGCAAAAACATTCTGCTGAAACCCACTTGGGAACAATTTCTGTGCAATCCCCATCCCTTCGCTACAGAAGCATCAAGACAAATTGTCTTAATCCAGGGTTAGCTTGGCTGCCTGCATTTATTGTTTTTTCTTACTGTAAATAACTATTTTTTTTAAAAAAATCACAGAACCATGTAGTGTATTAAAAGTATGCCAGAAGACAACGTTTTAAAGAGCATAAAACTATTGCTAGTTACAGCAAAAAAAAAAAACCCAAAAAAACTAGAGACAAGACACTCTGAGTGAGCAAATAAATGAATCTTCCGTCAAATCTTATTTAAAACCTGATGTAGTGTTGATTGGAACCACCACTCACACCAGGTACCTCCAGACTCACTCAGCAGAATGACTGTCCAGTTTCTTTTGATATAGTCAGTATATTCTAATAAAGATAAACTCCAAACTCATTACCTTTGATACACCTTGTTCTTGACCTAAATGTAATAGTAATTTTTCCTTTGGGTACATAATATACATGAAAAAGTTCAACTTCCTTTTAAAACACCATTAGAATATTTTACTGGATGTGGACATTCACTCTGGTTACTCCTAAATGCTATTCTATTGAGTACAGTTTATATTCACTGGCAAAGCTAAATCTCAGGGGAAGCTAGAGAGGGAATGCAATTTCTAGTAATAACAGCTCACAACAGTGAATACTATCCACTTATCCCCACAATTTCCAGCTATTTTGGACTCCTTTCTGAATTAACCTTTCATATCAAAAGGAGCAATTCTGCACACTAGAGACTCCGACACAATTTCATGCATAATTTATTCACTCAGTTCAACATTAAACGCAGAGTCCTTGACTTTGTCAAGGTGGATTCTGCTGGCAGACTTCACAAGCAGCAAAACAGGAGAAATGAGATCTGCAACTCAGCCTATTCACCTATTCTTGCTTGTAAAGGGGGGCGGGAGGTAGAAAAAGCCCTATATGGTTGCACAATGCCCTGAAGTCAGCACAATCTTCTGCAAGCACATTAATTTTTTCCTGTTGTATTTTAGACTTTGAAATGGACATAACAAAAACAACAAACCTGAATCATTTCCCCTGCACTTTGCATTCACGTTGGGCCCGATCCTGCATTCTTTGTTCAACAAAAACTCCCCCCACAAGTCAATGGGAGTTTTGTATGCAGGACTGGGCTCATTTGGTACAACCCTTGCATGGGTGTGAAGGCATGTTATTCAGATAGAATACTACACATTGGAGTATTTTTGAAAGGGCTTAGTTTGGAAAGGATTCTGGAGTGTCAGTGTGAGCACCAGAAGTCTAAACACAGAAAAGGGAAGCTTCCATGCTTATTTTAAAAGAGTTTAAATTCTATATTTTGGTCATTCATCTGTACCAAATTCAGGACACAAGAGGTTATTTTTTCATGCAAGCAAGTGGACTAAGAACACCTCATGCTAGGCTGCCACTGCCCTTTGCTGCCTATTTTCATTTGCACGAAAGCAGGTTTGAACCAAATATTCAAATGTGAAAAGTCTATTGCATTATTAATTATTATTATACAGTATGCCTCTTCCATAGACGGATTTGTATATGCCAACTACCTGCAGGAGGTAGGTCACTATACACCTGGTGAATCCCTTCAGAAGTGGTAGCTACATTTCTAGGAAAGATTTTACTGCATTGCACATAAAGAGCTGCAGGTGAGGAGAAGTTGCCCAAATGCATTAACACACAGGCAGTTTTTCACCATAAGCAGCATATCTATTTTAGGCCCCAATCCAGCAAAGCCCTTAAGCATGTGCTTAACTCTAAGCATATGAGTACACCCATTAACTTCAATGGGAGTATATGCTAATCTAAATACCGTACAACCTGGTAGTGTTCTGAGGCATGGATGGAATACACAGTGCTCAGAAAATATGCCAGGCAGTCCTATTAAAGATAACTTTGGCATGCATGATGTATCTTCCCAGTGTTGTGAACGCTGCATGCCACCAGAGTTGATTTCTATCTGCAGTGCTAAACAAAACAAAGCCATGCAATAGGATGTGCAGAGCAGGTAATGTTTGACAAAGGGACTAAGAAACTTGCTGTGTTTATACGTCTAAGTCACTAGAGGGAGAGCTGCACGGGGGTATATATGTATCCTCTGTGCTCTGCTGCTATGCTTCATGGAAGCTACATCACGGCCACAGAGAGGGCTCTGGGAATGGGGTGAATTAGGAAAGCTGTGGAAGCATGTCCAGTAGATAAGATCTATATGGATCAAATTTTCTGTGGGCACAATTGCAGAACTACGGGCCACAGTAACGCTCAAGGAGAGTTTTTGTTGCCACTCTATGACTTGGGGGTCAGGACAATTCTGTTTCCCATGACCCTGTGGAGCACCGTGAAGAAAAGTAATTTATTGGGGCTCTGCCATGGAAGAGAACATTTGGGCTGAGCTTTCATCTCTTCATAAGTTTAAGACCAGAAGGGACCATTACATCATCTAGTGTCTGACCTCCCACATATCAAGACATTACATTTCACCCAGAGAACCTTATGCTGAGTCCAATGACTTGTTAAACTAAAGCTCTCAGGAGACTAATCTATTATGTGCTACCAGCAGAGGACAGGAGAGAGACTTAGGCACCGATGTCACCAGAAGGGAACTGGTTAAGTGGCATATGTCCTGATGATCCTACCAGACAACCCATGCTCCATTCTCCAGAGGGAAACAGAGAACTTCCAGTGTTGTCAGCCTATCTGACCCACAGGAAAATTTCTGGTGGTCAGTTAGACCCTAAGCACATGAGCATGACACATCAATCAGGCACCTAAGATAGGGAATTCTCCATACCATCTCAGAGCACCAGTCCACCACAACTATCTCTAGCTGTAAGGTTAGAAGGAAGCAGCTAACACACATGTCCCATTGAGCACCTGTGTAAGATACACAGATATCTGACCACTTCAATAGAATACTATAACTAAAAACATCTTTTGGCTCTAAGAAATCAACTTGAGCTGCATACAGACATTTTCAGCTCTCGTTTTTACACGTTTACCTAAAAATATCACTGGGATTTTCACAGCTGCCTAATGGGGGTTAGAAGCACAACTCATCAATTTCAAAGGTAATTGTGCACCTAAACCCACCCCCTGTTCTTTATAAAATGTAACATCTTTTCCATGAAAAAATATGTTATTGTCATTCCTGCTGAAACTTAAACGGGTTTTTTTTTCTCCATGTACATAAGACTATAAGAATGACCATCTAGCCCAGTATCCTGTCTTCCAACAGTGGCTAATGCCAGGTGCTTGAGAGGAAAAGAACAGAACAGGTCAATTATCATATGATCCATCTTCTGTCATCCAGTCAGAGGTTTTGGGACACCAGAGCATGGTGCTGCATCCCTGACCATTTTGGCTAATAGACATCGATTGACCTCTCCCCCCATGATCTTATCTAATTCTTTTTTTAATCCAGTATTGTTTTGGCCTTCACATCTCCTGGCAATGAGTTCCAGAGGTTGTAGTTAATTTAACAAAATTCCAATCTCCTAAAACAGTGATCCTGCTCCTGTTGAAGCCAATGGCAAATCATCCATTGACTTCAATGGTGCAGGGTCAGGCGCTAATACAGTAATTCTTCAATCTTTTCATAAGAAGGAATCCACAGCCATGAGGCAATAAGCACCTCCAACCAAATACCGAACACCTTCAACTCCCACTAGCTTAAATGGGAGTTCAAGGCACTGAGCCTCTTGCAGGATTGTGCTTGGAATGTTCTTTTGGTGGTTGCTGATAAGAAGCAACAGGAAGATATAAAATCATGTTTCAAGGATTTAATTTTCATGTCTTGGCTCCCATTCTGGTCCCTTCTTTAATCTCTACACAGCAGGTACCCCGCCTGCCTCTATATATTTTAATTCAGTCACAGTAAGTCAGTTGCACAGAATGAGCACTAGAGAGCAACAGCAATTCAATTAATTTCACACTCACTGCAGGGAGCAAGGATTTTAAACACCACTCGTTGCAGCTGATCTGTATCGTTTTGTGTTCAGGATGCATGCCAAAGGTCTGTTTCTTTCCTATCCAAATGCATAGGTCACAAAAGCCAGAAGTCAAAAAGCTCCTGGCCATTCAATTTTAGAAATGCATACAGTCCCTGCTAATGCAAATAATGTTACAGCTGAGCCCACACTTTAAACGGACATCATGTTCAGTCTCAAATTCATTGGCATTAGTACTAGAAATGTCCCTTGCTTAATGATGCCTACCATGAGTGATCAGCAGAAACAGAACCCTCAACCTTCAAAATCAAATGTTTGGGTAGCTACTTCAGATAAACTTCAGATAAAGGAGTGCCTCCATTAGCAGGTATCAGTGGTAGGCTTTACTCTTCTATGGGACCAGCCAATGGACCAGATAAACCAAATCTAACTACCGTGCTACATAATGCTTTGGAAGTGGAAAATTTTTTTCCTGATTCTCTGATTGCGTCATCAGTAGGAATATATCTAGAGAGTATCACCAAAGCAAAGACCTCTACCACTTCAGCTGCAGAACTTGGTCCATCTTTTGTAAATTGTACCAGATGGCTAGTCTCTGTGGGGTCAGTCACAGAGGGCCACGTGTATACTTTACCCATGTGTTGCTTTGGGAATCATAGGCTCTGATCCAAAATCCACTGAAGTTAGTGGAAAAGCTTCAATTGACTTTGATGGTTGTGATCCAAAGTCCACTGAATTTAGAAATGAATCATTTTCCTGATTTAAAAGTTTCAACCCTTCTAAATAGGGAACAGAAACAATACCGTGTGATTTAGCAGTCCAGTCACACACCACGAATAACAAATAGCCCCAAATAAATAGTTGAAATGAACAGTTCATGAAAAATCAACGCACTGAACTTTTTTTTTTTGCATATTTGCAAATGGCAAAGAAATCAGGATAAATCAGCAAACAACCTGTGAACAGGAAATAGAACTACATTTATTTGCAACCAATACCATCACCAGCTCTAAAAATGAATGTCCCCTTCCTTAAGATTGCAACCACTTTGGGCAGGGAAATGTCTTTTTGTTCTGTGTTTGTACAGAACCTAGCACAATGGGGCTCCTAGATGCTACGGTAATACAAATAATGAATAGTAAGTGAGTTTACCTCCAGAGTGTCTCCTGTTGGTCCCACTTTCACACTTATCTGTTTGACATGAGATGAGTAATCAGACGCTTCTTGGCTTTTCACTCCAAGATATGGCTCTGTTGCACATGCAGTTATTTTTCCATCATCTGGCAAAGCCTCCGCCATAGCAAGGATACTGCAACCTTTAAGCCTGCCAATTAATAAAATCCTCTTGGCTCCAACCATATGAACAAACATCCTGAGAACTTGGCCTATTCAAAGAATATAACAAACTGTTAAAAATAACCATATTAAAGACAATACACTGTACATTGTTCACAATGAAAATTAAATCTAACTTCTAAGTGATCTTTTTTTTTAAATCACATCTTAAAACACTTTAGAATAGGGGTTTAAACAACAGAATCTGACAGCATCTCATCAAAAATGCTGCTAACGACAACAGAATAAAGGTATTGGTTTTAAGTGTAGAATCTTTATCATCAATGCTGGTATTGTTTAAGTGCTTGTTAAATAGTGCTTGAAATATTGCATATTTTAACATTCCCCCCAGAAGAAAATGGCTTTAAGATGTCTTCTGTATTCTTTCTGGGACCAGGTTAAAAAAAATCACATTACCTTGCATTTGCTCTTAGAGTCATTATCCCCAGACAGCACCATCATTTAAGAAATTTATCATCAGCACTGTCCTTTGAACAATGTATTAGTGTAATACATTACAAGAGTGCTTCACTGCAATGATGTATCACAGTAAAGATGGCAACATCTGGGAAGAATGAGTCCCGGAATAGATTTAGTGCAATAGCTTTGCACATGAACACAACCCCAAGTGTCGTTAGTTTGGAAAGGACCAATACTTGCCCCACTGCAAGCACACTTAAACAACCTCTGCCATCCTGCCATTTAAAAAAAAATTGCCCTTCACCCCATTAATCCGATCTCTTTATTGTTTGTGAAAGAGGCAGAGCAGGTTTGCAAATTGGATTTTCAAGAAAAATGAAGAATTCAACCTGAGAAAAACCTCTCATTTAAATTCTTTTTGTCCCAAACACTTTCATGTTGTCTGCCCGCACCCATCAAACCCTCTCTCTGGATGCATGGGATATTGTGGGATGAGCATCATGGTCTTACTGGTATCTGGCATTCAAAGTTTGTAGCATTTAATTGTGACTCGGACTGATGGACTTGCCTTTTAGATAGCTAGAGGCACACTCTTTATGAGGCTTAACTTTTGTTTCAACTCCTGCGACGTTCAGTTGCCAGCCTTCAAGTGAGGCTGTTCTAAAAAGGAAACAATCAGCTGAATGTTATTGTCTTGTACAAAATCTGCAAATTCCCCCACATACACCATGGCACGCCCACAAATAGTGGAATGATATGCAAGAACATTGGGGCCCGGAAGAACCACTGGTACCCTGAACGACAAGGGTCCCCAGAGGGCTCTGAAGCAGGCAAGCAGCATCACAAGAAGAATAGACTGGTCTGCTGTGGTAAGTTCCAGAGCCTCCTATGCTCCACAAGTCACAGAATTCATGGGAGTCAATTTAGCTCTAGGACAGCAGTAACTCCCTGGGCATCAGGTAGGCTGTGGTCATGGTTTATATAAAACAGAACAGTTGTAAAGGAAAGGAGATCCTTCAATGAGAGCTGATGTGTGGCAACTCCCCAGCTGTTCTTGGTATATTATCTCTGTGACCTCCACTGAACACTGCTTTTCTGGGCTGGCAACTCCAAAACGGAGCTACTGCCTTCAGAAGACTCAATTTCTTGGAGATGGAGCTCATTTAACCTCCTCCCTGTAGCCCGGGAAGAACCCACTGAACATCAGGAGACTCCCTGATGATGATCTTGGGAGTCGCCAGGCATTATTCCACAGAGCCCAGCTACAATACAGTGTATGCCAATCAGACAGGTCTAAATACGGGTATGTCTACACAGCAATTTAACACCATGGCCTGGGTCAGATGATTTGGGCTCGTGGGGCTCAGGCTACGGGGCTGTAAAACTGCTAGGTGGAGATTCAGGTTTGGGCCGGCATCTGAGCTCTGGGACCCCAGGAGTAGGGAAGCTCTGCTTTGGAAAGAAGACAGCATGGGATATCGAAGCAGGCCAGAGCCACCAGGAAGGCGAGATTCCCCCATCTGAAGAGAATAGCCACCACAGCCGTCAATCCCAGGAGGCTCGTGACGCTTCTGCAGGCCAGAATTTTACGCCATGGAAGCTATTTTTACTTTCCTCCCCCCACCAACCTTCAGTAAAATGAGAAAGAATTCATAACCCATATCAGACACACTCAGATAATCCAAGCCTTGAAGAGCTGAACATTTCCTATAACCTCTTTTCTGCCCCTCACAATGCTTTAACAACTTTAATAAGATAATGTATAGCTATTATCATACAGCTAGCGCAAGTCAAACAACTATCAGCTATTATTTCAGCAACAGAACTAATGCTCAGCATTCCCGTAATCCACAGACTGGAACAGTTTACACATTGTCAATTTTAGAAATAACTGGCTTTTCCCACAGATCAGAATTTACGCTGATAGATGGGAACTGTTTAGCAGACCCTTTACACCCCAGTAATATGCCGCAGCGCAAAGAGGAATAATGAGGGTATCAACTGGACTTCTGAATTAATGATACCTAAAATTAGCTTAATTAATTAGCTCAGTTACAAAATAATTTAGTTAGCAGCATAATTAATATTTGTAAAGCACTTTTGAGATAAAAGCTCTACTGCATACAAAGGCTATTATTATTGGGCTGAAACCTCAGGCCCCTAATGTGTTTTATAGAGAAAGTTGAGCTGTGTTTACTCTTAACTAGAAGAAGCAAATAGAGAACAGCATTTTAAAAAAAAGCAACAGCTGCATTTGAGCAGGATCTCCAAGGTTGCAGACTGTTAAAAACACAGCTTGTTCTTATTATTAGTGGCTAAATCCTGACATTCTTTCTGAGGCCTCGATCCTGCAATAAGCTCCACATGGGGGTCGGGGGGGAGGGGGAAGAGCCCTGTGCCTGGACAGAGCCCCAGGGAAGTCCATGTGAAGGTCAAGGCAGAACTTGGGCCTTAGCTATCAACCAATTGTTTTACCAAGTCCTTACTCAGACAAACTCCCTGGTTTTACAGGAACAGAGAAGAATCAAGCCCCTTCTTTCTTGGCTCTCCTAAAACCAGTCCAAAAAGAAAAATCATTGCACTGAGAAAATCATTGCACTTTAAATGAGTGCTAAACAAGAAGAAAACTGTTAAACGGTATGCATATGGTGAATCTACCAACGGGAGCGGTGGATTTCCATCTCTTGAAGTCTTCAAATCAAGACTGGATGCCTTTCTGAAAGATATGCTTTAGTCAAACACAAAGTCTTAGGGCTCAATATGGGTAACTGGATCATATTCTATGGCTTGTGTTATACACAAGGTCTATTCTATTCAGGTTGTTGGAACGTTCAACATCACAGTATCTGAGCGTCTACCACTAGTGCATTAAGGAACAGGACTAACATCTGTCTTATGTTTTTTCTCTCATCTTCTCCTCAGTGGGTGAAGTGTGTGCAATGGAGTGTTTTGGTTTGGATTTTTTAATGATTATATTTTAAATATATAACGTATAACAGACATGTAGCAATGTGTGTGTGTTTGCATGCACACACCCCCATAGAGGTACATTGCTTTGTGTTTGGGTTAGAGAAGGCAAGGTAAAAGAAATGTGCCTTGCACTTTACAGTGGAAGGAAGTGAGGTTGTCGTTCCTGCAGGAGCTCATTCCACAGTCTTGGAGCAGCCCTGAGATTATGGTCCCTTAGGCCCTTAAAATTTACAGCTTTAGGGATCAGACCGCGAGAAAAATGCACAAGGTAACAAATAAATCTCATTACTTCTTTGCAGTTGACATTGCGTCCAGGTAAGGGTCCAGGCCAACAGCAATATCCAGAGCTTTCTGTAAATAATGCTTTAGCTGTTCAGGAACACAAGAGTCACCGTGAGCTATTTCTCTAGCTTTCCTAAGGTTCTCAGCAATAAGCCCCATTGGTGTTTCTGAAAAAGAAAACAAAAAAGGAAGTACTTTTCAAATTGAACATGGCAGTACCCGGTACAACGATTTTGTGACTGCTCAGGGTTTAATAGTTGTCCAGTGGAAAATAAAAACTTTTCTGTTTTTAAAAGCTGAAAACCAAATTTTGTTTTTTGACAAAATGAAAACAAAATAAAACAATTCCATCAAAAATCCAAACTAAGTAAAAAAAAATCCAGACATTTTAATTGAAAATACATAGAATTTTTCAACTTTTTTTGTAGACATCAAGAGCTTCTGCTCCAAAACACGCAAGCCCTCTCACCTGACTTGAAGGAAAATCTCCATTAACTGTAGAAACAGCCACTAAAGGGCATTTGATGTGCACATAACCCACTGATGAATGTGTGTTACAGGATCCTTTCTGTGCTTGATTTACAGGGGCAGAGTCTGTTATAGTCCCAGCAAGGAAGCCTCAGCTTTTCAGTTTATGCTTCTAGCTCCAGCAATCCTGGTTCAATCCCTGTGTGTCTGCCAAGATGGAGTTGTCTGTCTCGCGTGGGCGCACACACGCACACGCACACACAGAGACATTCTGTTTGGTACAGGCCAGTGGTATGCACGCACACAGTATTACACATTCCACCAGTCAGACAAAGTTTGTCTTAAAGTACCTGGGTGTTTAAAATGAACATGCTGGCGCTGGTCATTAGCGATGCTCAGGAATTTTTGACAAAACAGTTTTTTTTGGAAAGAAGAGACTGACTTTGCAGTTTGGTGCTCCGGGCACTCTTGTGGAAAGTGGGAGAATCAGATTAAAGTCCCTGCTCCAAATTAGGAAGAGTGGGGACTTTGACCTGGATGTCCCCTCCACCTCCCATACCACATGGCAGCCTTAAGCACAGGGCTGTTGGCTTCTCTGGGGTCTCCCTTTCTCTGCGTTGGATTCTGTGACAATTTTTGAAAGGTCTTTGGTTTGTCTCGCTGACAAATGGGAAAAACTTCTGAAATCTCAAATATTTTCACAGGTTGGGAAAACCCTTTCTTGCCCAGCTCCTGTTGTCACTAAACTATACTATATTCAGCTACCGGCACAAAAATCAGCACCTTCTGCTTCAAAAACACTTGAGCTAAAGCAACTGCACTATTAAGCAGTGTAGTATTAGGACTTCTATCCACAGCAGTAAGTCATCAGCAGGGACTGAACATGGAGGTTCTGATTTCCAAAGACTCTCAAACCTCTCTACGTGATCAAGGAGTATGGCTGCACTGCATCTGGGAGTGAGCCTCCCAGGCTGGGTTCCGCTGACTTGTGCGGTCTCGAGCGAACACACTAAATATAGCTGTGTAGCCCTCGCTGCTCAGACTGGAGCTCGGGCTTTCAAGCCCAGGGCAGGGTGGCGGCGGGGCCATTGAGAGTCCAAGCCGCAATGTCAAAGCGATGTAGACACAGCTATTAGTAGTGCACTGGCTAGAGCCCTGTTAAGACAACTCTGTGGGCCTGGCTGGGAGGCTTGCCCTCAGATGCAGCATAGAGGTGCCCAAGGAGACAAAAAGCCACTCCCCCATCTTTTTCATGGACCAGTCATAGGTGGTTACTCTGTGGGTGCTCCGGAGCTGTAGTGCCCACGGGGAAAAAATAGTGGTGCTCAGCACCCACCAGTCATAGCTGTTCGGCTGCTTGGGGAGGAGCTTGGGGGAGGGTGGAGACCTCAGGGAGGGGGCAGAATGGGGGCAGGAAGAGGCGGAGTGAAGGCAGGGCCTTAGGGAGGAGCACCCCTATGGAAAAGTAAAAGTCGGCACCTACGGAACCAGCCACTATCTGATGTGATGCTTGCCGTGACATTTCTTCAGGTAGAGAGAAGTGGTCTCACACACACTCACACTGAGCCAATCCTGCACAGATCATAGAGCGTTTCCAATAGCAGCTCTCTCAAGGTGCCTAGTTGCAAAGTCTTAGCTTGGGACATTCGTGCTTTTTTGCACAGATTCTTACTTACAGCTTTTAGCACCACACAGTGAAAATCAAATGACAGGGGATATGGGGAGAGGGGGACATGGCAACACTCCATAACACAGCATTACAATCCAGTATAACAATAGATTCACTTTAGCAGAATTCTTCCAATCTCCATTTGTCAAAACGCGTGTTATGCTGTGAAGGGATCTGATGACAGCAATTTCAGGGCAGGACAAATCAAGCTGTTTTTAACACAAGAGGGGGTGGAGTTGTTTTCTCAAGGGCAACGTTTTATTCTCTCTGTGATAGAAAAGCTGCTAAAGAACATCACAGCAGCAAGAAGGACCAAAGGGTCATGGCCTTGGTTCCCAAAGGCCTGATCAGCAGCACAATCTGTAGGGAGTCTGGGCCTGATGGCCACACACACACACACCCATAGTACTCTTGGGGGCGGAGAGTGGCTTCCTCAACAGCAAAGAGTGCTGGGAGGTCTGTAATGGAACTGCAACTATATGGCCCCACTAGCTGACTTACAAACCGTGCCTGAGCCAAGGCTGAGGGCAAGGTGCAACAGCCGGCCAGCTGGTCACAAAATGACCTGGCAGCAGGATTCCATCTCCCCCGATTAGGGTGACCAGAGGGCAAGTGTTAAAAATCGGGACCGGGTGTGGGGGTAATAGGTGTCTATTTAAGAAAAAGCCCCCAAAATCGGGACTGTCCCTATAAAATCGGGACATCTGGTCACCCTACCCCAGATGACTGAAGAGTGTTCATACGAACAGCTCAAAGGCAAGTCCCCATGCACGACCTCGCTTCCTGTCAGGAGCACCAGGTGGGCAGAGCAGGTCGGGGCATGGGGGAGCCCATTTTTCCAGCCCCCCCAATTGGCCGGGACCCCTGGGCACAGGCCTTGTTGGCCTACTTGCTAATTTACCACTGCCAAGGCTGATTTGTTCCAGTACCGTTTCTGTAGCTGTCACAGTAGGCAGATGTGGATAATCTGACCCCACATTAGATCTCATCCTGATTTCCAATAGTCAGAGACTGGCTTAAGCCCTGAAGCATGAGGCTTAATATCCCTTGCAAAAATGTTTATCGTTAATTTTGATAACTCTGCATCTCCACAGAAATATCTAATCCCTTTTTGAATCTTACTAAATTCTCAACCCCAACAACTTCTGGTGGGAATGAGTTCCCTCATCCAATTACATGTTTGGTGACAGTATTTCCTCATATTAGTTTTGAATTTGCCACCTTTTAATTTATTATGTAATTAAATTATGTTCTTGTATTGCAAGAGAAGGAGAAAAGAAGCTCTGATCTATCTTTTGCAGAGCGTTTATTATTCACTCTGAACAAGCAAAGGTTTTATTGATAATGCAGGAAAAGAAAAGGATTTGCCTCCAGTCTTTGAGTTTTAAAATCAGTGAGTTACATTAGTTTGAGTAACAGACAAAGATTCAGTTAATTCTCCAGAACATTTGCCTGCTAATCAAAAGAGATTTTGTAACTAAGCCCCACCTTTATTATAACACCTCAGGTGCCAGGAATTGTGAAAGGAAGAGAAACAGTGAGAGCTACGTGCCAACATCAAGTATATAAACATTACACAATCACCCCAGGAAGTGCTGCACCTATTAATGATACCCTGGCCCAAGAGCAGGGTCAGAATTGCTTTAGTTTATGCAAGCCCCAGACAAGTCCAATCAGGACATAATTCACGGCTAGCGCCCTATCAAATGCTACATACTACCCTGAACTTTTTAAATTACATTTCTACTCTGCATAATCTAGGTACGTGGTAAGAAATCATTTGAGCAGCTGCTCCTCTCCTTTGCTGCTTTGGGGAAGGACCTGGTTTTTTTTTGATTGCTTGTTTGTATAGCACAAAGCACAATGAGACTATTTGGCTATATTTTCTTTTTTCTTCCCTAAGTTTCTCTTGAAGATCCCTCACCCCACCCCTTCTCCTTTCGACACCTGTCCTCCTCCTCTTCACCCCATTCTCCTCTTTCTACCTTTCCTGCACCATCCCCAGCCAATCTAACATCATAACTTCAATGTATCGGGGGGGGGGGGGCAAAAGGACTTGCCAGGAGTTGGATAACACTCCCAGATCCAAAGCCGAAAAGGAGCCACAACCAAAGGGCAGGCAGGAGCTACTTATAGGTTCTATAGCATCAGCAGTTCTTAAAACAGAACCACAATTGTTCAGCATCAACCACCATGCCCCAGTTGCAGGCTGAGAACCCCATCTTCCACCACCCCCTATAGAAAGGACGCTGACTCAGACAGAGGTTATAACTTCTGGATAGAGCCGAGCTAATTTGGGACAGACTTGGATTCAGATAAGCATTCAGGAAACTCAAAAGTCAAAAAAAAAAAAAGAGAAGGGATCAGAGTATGAGGGACTCACTGTATAACCTTGTGTCATATACACAGAGCCACATTCTTTGCCAGTACAAACTAGTGTAATTCCATTGACTCCAACGGAGCTGTGCAACGGAGAATTTGGATACATTCAGAATTCAAATATACCTGAAGTTTGGGCAGATGATAAGAGGGTGGGAAAATAAAAGGTGAAAGACCCAAGCTGACCTTCTGCCCCAACACTCACCTCCAGTGAAGAGTCAATGACTATACTATAGGGGGTCAAAATTAGCCATTACCACTCAAGAGAGAGATCTTGGCGTCATTGGGGATAGTTCTCTGAAAACATCCACTCAGTGTGCAGCGGCAGACAAAAAGGCTAAGAGAATGTTGGGAATCATTTAGAAAGGGATAGATGATAAGATATATTGCCTCTACGTAAATCCATGGTACACCCACATCTTGAATACGGCATGCAGATGTGGTCGCCCCATCTCAAAAAAGATATATTGGACTTGGAAAAGGTTCAGAAAAGGGCAACAAAAATGATTAGGGGTATGGAACGGCTGCCGTATGAGGAGAGATTAATAAGACTGGGATTTTTCAGTTTGGAAAAGAGACGATTAAGGGGGGATATGATAGAGGTCTACAAATCATGAATGGTATGGAGAAAGTAGAAAAGGAAGTGTTATTTACTCCTTCTCATAACACAAGAACTAGGGGCCACCAAATGAAATTAATAGGCAGCATGTTTCAAACAAACAAAAGAAAGTATTTTTTCCACACAAAGCACAGTCAACCTGTGGAACTCCTTGCGAGATGATGTTATGAAGGCCAAGACTATAACAGGGTTCAAAAAATAACTAAATACATTCATGGAGGATAGGTCCATCTATGGCTATTAGTCAGGATGGACAGAGATGGTGTCCCTAGCTTCTGTTTGCCAGAAGCTTGGAATGGGTGACAGGGGATGGATCACTTAATGATTATCTCTTCTGTTCATTCCCTCTGGGGCACCTGGCATTGGTCACTGTCGGAAGACAGGATATTGGGCTAGATGGACCTTTGGTCTGACCCAGTATGGTCATTCTTATGTACTTACAAGTGAAGGCTTGATCCAGCAAAAACACAAGAATGTGGGTAAGATTAAATCTTTGCAAGATCAGACCTGTACTCCATTCACTGGGAGGCTTGAGTTATAGGCTCAGACAGCCCTTTTCTACTATATGAAATAAAATAGGAATCCAAGGGTATTATCTAACTCCTGGTGAATCAGTTTTATTGTTACACAATGAAGCTGGATTGAAGGGGAAGGAGGGTAGGAAGAGGTGAAGAGTTTGCAGGCAAGTAAACAGAGGACAGGGCGTTCTGGGAAGTGCTAAGTGTAATGGTCAGTGGGGAAAAAAAGAAAAGAAGTACTTGTGGCACCTTAGAGACTAACAAATTTATTTGAGCATAAGCTTTCGTGAGCTACAGTGGGGAGATCTTGTCTTCAAGAGAAACAGGATAATATTGTCAAATAGATGCCTATTAGGGATAATCTGGCACATCAGGCATCAGAACTTGCTTTAAGCTAGTTATGTTTTTAAATCTTTGCAAGATGAGGATCTACAGCTGGGAAAAGGAAGGAGAAAGAGGAGTGGATGGGGGAGCCTGAAAAGAGAAAAGCAAATTAATTAATTACACAGTCACTTAGGGAATTATTATTTGTGAGTAATTATGTTCAATAACTTTTTTATTTCCTGTGCATCATTTAAATTAGGGAATTTTAGCACAACACTGTAATTTAAAGGGCCGTGCCTTGTTTAACACATGATTTATAGTGAGACCATCATCATTTGTTTATGGTGGCCTGCAGTATGCACTACAAACTTCCCAGACAAAGAAGGGTTCCTGAAGGAGCGCAGAGTCTCAGAACAGACAGATGATAGGGGAAATTGGACAAACAAATTGGAATTTACACACACACATGCACACAGAGTCAGCTAGATTAACTACAGTCAGCATGGAAGAAGTGGGAGCTGATATGTGAGATGGATAAGGATGAACTCAGAAAGGTTATACCATACATAGGTTTCAGAGTAGCAGTGGTGTTAGTCTGTATTCACAAAAAGAAAAGGAGTACTTGTGGCACGTTAGAGACTAACAAATTTATTTGAGCATAAGCTTTCATGAGCTACAGCTCACTTCATCGGATGCATCCGATGAAGTGAGCTGTAGCTCACGAAAGCTTATACCATACATAGGGACCCATGGTGAGGAAGGCAAAGAGATGACTGTGCACCAAGCTAACAGATGCCAGGGGTAGTTTGAGTTTTGCAAAGACAAAGCCAGGGATGACACAGGGCCCAATTTTTTCAGAACCCCAGAGGTACGAGGGGAGCTGAGATTGGGTACGGCAGTGGCTGATTTGCATGTACAATTCCATTTTTGGGGCCATCTCTATTTCACGTGTCCCACACTCTTATTCCCTCTATATAGTAAATAGGGCCATTCTATAACCACAATCAAGGCCAGATTATCCAAATGGCTCCACCCACCCTCCCCAAGCCCCTGCATTTAGTCACCAAAGTAAGGTCTGGATTTGCAGAATGTCTCAGCACATTCGGGGCTGAATCCGTTTGAAAATCTGGCCCTAAATGCTACAATGGGATGAGCTGAGCACTTGATAATCTAACTCAAACAGACACTTCAGGGTGGTTTTGGCAGTCAGCCTCGATGATGCATCTCAGGCATTGGCAACGTCTCACTGCAACATTCACCAGGTCTTATTTCATAAATGTACACCCACCGAGACATTTTCCCAAGACCCTGTGTTCACATAAACCACAAGAGCAGAACTCAAGGGCTTTCTTTGCATCAGCCAAAGTCTAAGAACATAATCATAGATGTAAAGAAGAAGCTGGATTCTACTGAGACTTTCTGATCCAAATTTTGCCGTTGGCACCCATAATATATTAAAAGTCCACGGTACCAAAGGGACCATGTGGTCTTCAAATGACTGATCCTATGCTTTCAACAGAACTCAACAGCCAGAGGTGATGAGAGGTGTCTTGACAAAGGATCTGATCCAAACCTCTTTGAACACAATGAAAAGACTCGCATTGGCTTAAGTGAACTTTGGATCAGAGTGTGTTACATGCACAGTTCCTGTGTACTTCAGATGGGTCAAAACTCAGAGGACCTTGGCACTAAAACATTTCCAGATATGAGATATTCAGTATGAGGCAACAGGTTACTGAGGAAAAGCAAGAGGAAACACAAGTTGACAATAGCTTCTCTTTTACCTTCCTTGCAGTGTTACTGAAGAGCTGAGAACTCTTACGTACTCATCTGCCTATCATAGGCATGTCCTGAAGTCAGGATAGCAAGGCTAGTAATATAAAGAAAATCATTTACATAGATGAAAATGGAATGTCATATGTAGTGTTTTATGTTGAGATCCTGATCCAAAGCGCTGAGAAGTCAATGGGAGTTTATTGACCACATTGGACTTTGAATCAAGCCAGGATGGCTCAAAACGAATGATTTTTTAAAAAATTGAATTTTCATTTTAATTAGATTTTATTTAAATATATTTTTCTTTAAAAAAAACTATTTGAAAATTATGTCAATCGATATTAAGGCTTAGATTTACTATAATAATCTACAAAAATCTTTTAAATTTAAATAAAATAATAATATTCAATCAGTAGGTTTGCTACCGAAGCTTTAAAGATATTCATACCACTGAACTGGTGGAAGTAACTGACTTGGCACCTGGAACCAGACCTTGTTGTAGTGCTAAACCAGCTTCTGACAGAAGTAGTCTTTTCTGCAGGTGCAGATAGAATATTTCCTTTGTTTCAGTTTATTCAAT
Organism: Dermochelys coriacea; assembly: GCF_009764565.3. Lineage (NCBI taxonomy): Eukaryota > Metazoa > Chordata > Testudines > Dermochelyidae > Dermochelys > Dermochelys coriacea. The sequence goes on along the minus strand of NC_050074.1, from coordinate 9,554,680 downwards.
CACTTTGGTTCCTAATTCAAAGTTGAGAAACCAATAAGGAGCTGAAAAAACTGGAAAGCTTATTTTGCTCTCCCAATCTATGAATAAAAACCAGATGTGAAAGGTTGAGATCTGCTGGTTCTAAAACCTTGAAAGAGTGGTGACCAGAAATAATCAGTTCAATTTATAACTACCGTTCATACTTCCTTGGTTTAATATGGCTTAATAAATCAGTTTTAAATACAAAACAAGTTTTAATAAAGTTATTTCCACCTTCCTTATGTGTCACTAACTAATAATTAGATAAGAAATGCACCATTCACCATTTTCTAACATAAAAAATGTAAAATTTAAGAACCTTAGTAAGGTAGGTTGCTTCAATAAATGTGTATCGATATAGTGTATACTCCTGGTTAGTAAAAAGAAAACTTGGAAACTATAAACTATAAACTATAACCCAAACTCAAGTGGTATAATTATGCAGTAAATGTTAATTCAAATAAATAAAAAAACAAAACATTTTGAAATACATCCTAGCTCAGGGCAGTAAAGAAGAGGATTTGCTATTTGAATAAAACAACTAGCTAAGAAAGACATGTTTCCATAATACTGGAGAATGCACCTAAAAAAAAATAAGAGTGGGGAGATCGCCAGCTGGTGTCAATAGTCAGAAACAGACAGTGATTTCAATACAGCTATGACAATTGACACCAGCAAAGCTTCTTCCCGAAAGCACATGTGCTTTTGAGACTAAAGATAATCCAGACTAGGAAACTAAGAACAGTTTACACCAAATGCTATATGAAAGGGAGAGAATCCACTGCTCTTTTAACTATGTTGTCAGTAGTATTCTCCTAAATCTTCGATAGCACTTTCTTGTATGGCAAGGTCAGCTGGAGGATGTGATTTACTGTCTGCCAAACACGTGCCTTTCCCATGAGGGAAAAAAAGTAGATTGTGTCCTTGTTCTAATTGAATCTAGAATGACTCACAAAAGAGGAACCCCCAAGGGATCTGTTGAGGACAGTTTACATTGCTAAGAGTTCTGGGATATTCCCAGAACAATAAGAAACCCACAGATTCAACTGGCATCCTAGTTCCTCCTGCTTCGCTTGCCACTCCAGACAAAAGACAACCACCTGTCCCCAATAAATCATAAATGTGCATTCCCAGCACCAATGCCTTCTCTCCCCAAACTGAAAAGGGGGAACCGACTGCCCTTGCATGGAACCCTGAACTCTGCAGAAAGGGCAGCCTGATTGAAAGCAGCAGCAGGAGGAGCGGTTTACCTGTGGGGCGGTGCATGATGCTCCAGTTCAGCCAGATTCCGGGGGATGCTGCTGTCTGTGTGGCTGTGCAGTGCTCAGCTTGGCAGTGTGCATCCCTCTCCACGTGAGGGGCAGGGCTGCCATGGGGAACACGTGGGCAGAGGCAGCAGAGCCTGTGGTTGCTACTGGTTATGGAATGATCGCCCCTGGCTTGGGCTGGGCTTCTTAGCCCCAGCTGCACCAGGCAGCTCCCGGGCTACTCCCTCCCCCAGGCATTTCCAATAAATGCAGTAGGGCTGGGGAGAGCTAACCGCATCACACAGACAGCAGTGGAGTTTTGGCATCTATTTGTTTTATGTAAGTTGTTTGCTGGCTACAGGGTGAGATTCATAGCTGGGTTTTTGGAAGTTCTGGAGCTAGGGGAGAAAATCAGCCGTTACACAACCTTAGGGCTGCACAGTACAAAAGACTAGAGATACGCCCCAACCAAAGGCCCAGAGACAATTTGTGAGGGGGCATGCGGGGGCACATGTCCCCCCAGATTTCTGCCAGGGTTTATGTGCCCTGCCCTGAACCCCGCTGCATACCACAAGAACCTTTAAATTGTGCCCTGCCTCCCCTCCCACCACTATCAACAGTTATGTGTCGCCTCTGCCCGGAGCCCCAAAGTCGGGAGGAATCTGAAATCCCCATAGCACACGCTACATTTCCTAAGGGGTCTCTAGCTTTACAATAAGATGACCCAACAGAGCCTATAGTTCTCTTACACAATGCCTGCTGAAACACCACAGCCTGATACTGGTAATATTGCCAGGTTTCGGCCTGTGTGGAATTGCACGGTTTTGGAGAAAGGGAATTGAGGAGCTGGCAGGTCAGCTCTGACGGGCTAGTGGAACATTCAGACTTTCCAAACCCATTGATTGGATTGACCACATCAGCCCCCTCTTTGAATCCCTCCACCAATGCCCCCGCTTCTCTACCACATCAAACATAAGCTGCTGGTCTTTGCTTTCAAGGCCCTTCACAGTCAATCCTCACCAGACCCATCTCACCTCGAATCACCTGGGATGACGGCCTCCCACTGCCCACCTGTTAAATTTCCAAACAGGCACCTTCGTTCCTTCTCCCATTCCTCTCTACACCCTTGGGAGGGGCTCCCTGTAAAAATCCATATATCCACCTCATTATCCACCTTCATAGATTCATAGAAACTAAGGTCAGAAGGGACCATTCTGATCATCTAGTCCAACCTCCTGCACAGTGCAGGCCACAGAATCTCACCCACCCACTCCTACGAAAAACCTCACCTATGTCTGAGCTATTGAAGTCCTCAAATCGTGGTTTAAAGACTTCAGGGAGCAGAGAAGCCTCCCTAAAGTGACCCGTGCCCCATGCTACAGAGGAAAGCGAAAAACCTCCAGGGCCTCTCCAATCTGCCCTGGAGGAAAATTCCTTCCCGACCCCAAATATGGCGATCAGCTAAACCCTGAGCATATGGGCAAGATTCACCAGCCAGATACTACAGAAAATTCTTTCCTGGGTAACTCAGATCCCATCCATCTAATATCCCATCTCAGGGGATTAGTCCTATTTACCCTTAATATTTAAAGATCAATTACTTACCAAAATCACATTATCCCATCATATCATCTCCTCCATAAACTTATCGAGTAGAATCTTAAAACCAGATAGATCTTTTGCCCCCACTGCTTCCCTTGGAAGGCTATTCCAAAACTTCACTCCTCTGATGGTTAGAAACCTTCGACTAATTTCAAGTCTAAACTTCCTGGTGGCCAGTTTATACCCATTTGTTCTTGTGTCCACATTGGTGCTGAGCTGAAATAATTCCTCTCCCTCTCCTGTATTTATCCCTATGATATATTTATAGACAGCAATCATATCTCCCCTCAACCTTCTTTTAGTTAGGCTAAACAAGCCAAGCTCCTTAAGTCTCCTTTCATAAGACAAGTTTTCCATTCCTCGGATCATCCTAGTAGCCCTTCTCTGAACCTGCTCCAGTTTGAATTCATCCTTTTTAAAGATGGGAGACCAGAACTGCACACAGTATTCTAGGTGAGGTCTCACCAGTGCCTTGTATAACGGTACTAAAACCTCCTTATCCCTACTGGAAATGCCTCTCCTGATGCATCCCAAAACCGCATTAGCTTTTTTCACAGCCATATCACATTGGCAGCTCATAGTCATCCTATGATCAACCAATACTCCAAGGTCCTTCTCCTCTTCTGTTACTTCTAATTGATGCATCCCCAACTTATAACTAAAATTCTTGTTATTAATCCCTAAATGTATAACCTTACACTTCTCACTATTAAATTTCATCCTATTACTCCAGTTTACAAGGTCATCCAGACTAGATAACTAGTAAAGCCTCTCCTACGATAGTGCTTGGGGTGTGCTATAGACCTCCGGGATCTAATTTGCAATTTATAACTAAAATTCTTGTTATTAATCCCTAAATGCATAACCTTACACTTCCCATCCATCTAATATCCCATCTCAGGGGATTAGTCCTATTTACCCTTAATATTTAAAGATCAATTCCTTACCAAAATCACATTATCCCATCATATCATCTCCTCCATAAGCTTATCGAGTAGAATCTTAAAACCAGATAGAACTTTTGCCCCCACTGCTTCCCTTGGAAGGCTATTCCAAAACTTCACTCCCATGCTACAGAGGAAGGCGAAAAACCTCCAGGGCCTCTCCAGTCTGCCCTGGAGGAAAATTCCTTCCCGACCCCGAATAAGTTTTCTTCTTATTTATATGGCTATAGAACCTTTTACTATTGGTTTTAATTCCCTTTGCAAGGTCCAACTCTACTCGACTTTTAGCCTGTCTCACTTTATCCCTACATGTTCTGACCTCAATTAGGTAGCTTTCCTTGCTGATCCCTCCCATCTTCCATTCCCTGTATGCTTTCTGCTTCTTCTTAATCACCTCTCTAAGATGCTTGCTCATCCAGCTTGGTCTACAACTCCTTCCTATGAATTTTTTCCCCTTTCTTGGGATACAGGTTTCCGATAGCTTGTGCAGCTTTGATTTAAAGTAATCCCAGGCCTCCTCTACCTTTAGATCCATAAGTTCTTCAGTCCAATCCACTTCCCTAACTAATTTCCTTAATTTTTGAAAGTCAGCCCTTTTGAAATCAAAAACTCCAGTTGCAGATTTATTTTTGTTAATCCTTCCGTTCAGTTTGAACTGAATTAGCTCATGATCACTTGAGCCAAGATTATCCCCTACAATCATTTCTTCTATGAAGTCCTCGCTACTCACCAAAATTAAATCTAAAATGGCATCCCCTCTGGTCGGTTCAGCAACTACTTGATGAAGGTTTCAGAGTAGCAGCCGTGTTAGTCTGTATTCGCATTCATGCATCCGATGAAGTGAGCTGTAGCTCACGAACGTTTATGCTCTAATAAATTTGTTAGTCTCTAAGGTGCCACAAGTACTCCTTTTCTTTTTACTTGATGAAGGAATCCATTAGCTATCGCATCTAGGAAAATCTGAGCCCTATTATTATTACTAGCACTGGTCCTCCAGTCTATATCTGGGAAGTTAAAGTCTCCCATGATCACGCAGTTTCCATTAGTATTTACTTTATTAAAAACATTAAAAAGGGCTCTATCCATATCCAAATTAGATCCCAGAGGTCTATAGCACACCCCAAGCACTATCGTAGAAGAGGCTTTACTAGTTATCTTCCCCAATGTAAGTTTTGCCCAGACGGACTCTGTCTTATCCATTGCATCGCTTCTTATTTCTTTACATTCTACCTCATCATTGATATACAATGTTACTCCACCACCTTTACCTTTGTTTCTGTCTTTCCTAAACAGCACAAACCTTTCAATACCTATAGTCCAGTCATGACTACTATTCTGCCATGTTTGTTATCCCTATAATATCTGGTTTCACTTCCTGCACCAGTAGCTCTAGTTCCTCCATTTTGTTACCTAGGCTCCTCACATTGGTGTACAAACATCTTAATTTTTGCTGTTTGGCCTTGCTCACATTTTGTACCCTATTAGGCACAGTCATTCTACAGCCAGTATAACCTATTAGACTAGTATCCACACAGCCCTCGCTCCTTATATACATTCTCCTACCCACGGCTGTATCCTTTCTTATTTCGTCTTCTTCCCTCTCAATGCTAAAATCCGGCGTGGAGATTACCTGGACATCTCCCAACCATCTCCCCCTAATTCCTAGTTTAAAGCTCTCTCTATCAGTTGTGCCAGCCTCGATCCTAGAAGTCTATTTCCTTCCCTACTCAGATGAAGTCCATCCCGAGAGAACTGTCCTCTGTCCGTGAATGCCTCCCAGTGGCCATACATTCCAAAGCCCTCCTTATAGCACCACTGCCTAAGCCATCTGTTGACAGTCATAATCTTGTCACACCTTTGTTGCCCTTCTCTAGGAACAGGAAGGATCCCGCTAAAGATCACCTGAGCCTCAATTTCCTTAAGCGTCTTCCCCAGCCTAGCATAGTCTCAAAATCCCTCTTGAGAACTTTCCTTTTCCTGCAAAAGACTGGACAACACATAGGCCGCTGGTGCATTGAGAACAGCCTATCATGCTGAACAGTACCGTCTCACTGTTTACTTGCACTCCCATCTGTCTGCGTCCATCTGTCGCCTTTTGTCTTATTCTTTGATTGTAAGCACCTTGGGGCTGTGGCAGCTTTTTTGTTCTGTTGGTACATCACCTAGCACCATAGGGTCCTGGTCCAGGACAGGCATTCCTAGGTGCTACTGTGGTACAAATTATCCCTTCCCAGATGGAGAAAGTGACGTGCAGTGATTGGCACAAGGCTACCCAGTGAGTCAGTGTCAGAGCTGAATTTAGAACCAACCTCTCTAACCATTAGAATCTACGGATAGTCATGTAACATCCACTGCCCCTAAAGGCTTCCGTTCTGCTGGCACAGGCTGGTACAATAGGTAAAGTACCAGGTCAAGCAATGCAAGGTCCTGGTGGTAGATGGTCATTACAACTAGCCCAACATTTGAGAGCTAGCTTGCCAACATTTGAAGTGAAACAGCAGATATAACAGCAGAACAAAATCATAAAAGGAAAAGCAAATAAAATAACTGACTTCAATTTCTTACTGCTATTAATCAAAACAAACAGACAAGACTAAATAGATCAACCCTTTTAAATACCTAAGATTATCCCCATATGTCACTTAGTAAACTATGAGCCAAATTAGATCTTATAACCCCTATAGAAACTGACACAACCTGCATACGGATTGGGAGTTAAAAGTTTTAAGTATTTTTAGTATTGTTAGGATCAGAGTAATGCTCTAACCATTCCACAAATCATCTCTCCACAGGTTTGCTGGGTGACCTTGGGCAAGTCATTTCTCCCCATACTTCAGTTTCACCATCTGTAAAATAGGGATACATCTATTAACTTCCTTTGTAAAGCACTTTGAGATCTACTGATCAAAATTGTTATGAGAGCCAGGTCTTCTTCTTGTTAATAATAATTAATAATACTCTCCTTGAAGTCAAACTTGCTTAAAAGATTTTATCCTAGGAAAATTCTGATTCTATTTTAATGGCCTTTTCCAGGCTAAGTTTGCTGGTCTAAATTTCAGAAATGGTTTTCAATTTCATTTAGCCCTTTGCTGATCTGTAAATGCTAAATAATTCTTGTTTTATGACTACTTAAAAACTAGTGGTTTTATAGTTTGTGATTTTAGGCATGTTTTTAATTTTCTTCATCTGTTTTTCAAGTTGCTATGCGACTCCCCATCTTATACAATAGCATTATTTTTCCCTCCAAAATAAAATCTCTTAGTAACACAGATAGTGTGCTCTGTATTGCTAATTATTTGTCATGTCCCCCATTGATTTTGTTCATTTCCTTAAGCGGTTTAACCCCTCGTCAGTGTACTTTTACTCTGTCTAGGCTGTTCTAATGTTGTCTGTGCCCATGCTATCTAAATGATTTTGTTTCTACCTGCAATTTGATTTGAAACATGGCTTTAGTTTAAAAGAGCTGGCTGAGGAGCTTGCTGGATCATTAATGTTAATTTTCAATAAGTCTTGGAGCACTGGGGAAGTTCCAGAAGACTGGAAGAAAGCTAATGTTGTGCCATTTTGTAAAAATGGTAAATGGGACGACCAGGGTAATTATAGGCCCATCAGCTTGACGTTGATCCTGAGCAAGATAATGGAACAGCTGATACGGGATTTGATTAATAAAGAAGTAAATGAGGGTAATGTAATTAATGCCAATCGACATGGGTTTATGGAAAGTAGAACCTGTCAAAGGAACCTGATTTTATTTTTTTTATTAGTTTACAAGTTTGGTTGATAAAGTTAATAGTACTGACATAATATACTTACACTTCCTGTAAGGCATTTGACTTGGTACAGCATGACATTTTGATTAAAAAGCTGGAACAATATAAAATTAACATGACATACTTTAAAGCATTAAAAACTGGCTAACTGATAGGTCTCAAAATGTAACTGTAAACAGGGAATCATCATCCAGTGGGGTCCCAGAGGGCCTTGGTCTTAAACTATTTAACGCCTTTAGCAATGATCTGGAAGAACACAGAAAATCATCACTGACAAAATTCACAGCTGACATGAACAATTGGGGAGTGATAAATAATGAAGAGGACAGGTCACTGATACAGTCATTTGGATCACTTCGTAAACTGGGTGTAAACAATGTGTGCATTTTAAATGGCTAAATGGAAATGTGTACAACCAGGAACAAAGAATGTAGGCCATATTTACAGGATGGGGAAGCAGGGACTCTGAGAAAAATTTGGGAGTTGTGTTGGATAAGCAGCTGCTCCCAGTGTGACACTGTGACAAAAGAGCTAATGCGAACCGGGGATGTATAAACAGGGGAATCTCAAGTAGGAGTAGAGAGGTTGTTTTACCTTTGTACTGGAACTGGTGCAACCACTGCTGGGATATTGTACAAAGTTCTGGTGTCTACAGTTCAAGAAGGGTGTTGACAAACTGAAGAAGGTTCAGAGAAGAGGCAAGAGAATAATTAGAGGAATAGAAAACCTGCCTTATAAGGATAGACTCCAGGAGCTCAATCCATTTAGCTAACAAAGAGAAAGTTAAGGGGTGACTTGATCACTGTCTATAAGTACCTACAGGGGGGAACAAATATTTAATAATGGGCTCTTCAGTCTAGCAGAGAAAGTCATAACACAATCCCATGACTGGAAGTTGAAGCAAGACAAATTAAGAATGGAAATAAGATGTAAATTTTTAGCAGTGAGAGTAATTAATTGGAACAATTTACCAAGGGTAGTGGTGCCTCTAGTCTCTGTTTGCCAGAAGCTGGGAATGGGCAACAGGGGATGGATCACCTAATGATTACCTGTTTTGTTCATTCCCTCTGGGGCATCTGGCCCTGGCCACTGTCAGAAGACATAATACTGGGCTAGATGGACCTTTGGTCTGACCCAGTAGGGCCATTCTTATGTGGATTCTCCATCACAGACAATTTTTAAATCAAGATGGAAATTTTTCTAAAACATCTGCTCTAGGAATTCTTTTGGAGAAGGTCTATGGCTTATGTTATACAGACTAGATGATCACAATAATCCCTTCTGGCCTTAGAATCTACGACCCTAGGGTGGTAGTGATCAAAGGACATAATTGGCAATAGGAAGGGAGACAGACTTTTCTCTGGGGATGGTCCAAGACTGTGGAATTAACTTTCCCCCAGAACTAAGGACCGTCACAAACCTTGCCACTTCCTTCTCCAAGTGCAAGGTGCATTTTTACCTTGTCTTCTCTGATATAAACACATGGCAACAGGAAATTCATATTAAAACCAAAGAACAACAACATCCATCCCATTCCCCCGCCCCCCAACACATAAACTACCAAACCAAGACACTCAGCTGCACGCACTTCTCCCTCTGAGAAGAGGATGGGAGAATAGACACAGGACAGATGTGTAGTCATGTTGCTTAATGCACTACTGGAAGGTGTTCAGATTTATAGAATCATAGAATATTAGGGTTGTAAGAGATCTCAGGAAGTCATCTAGTCTAATCCCCTGCTCAAAGAAGGACCAACACCAACTAAATCATCTCAGTCGGGCTTTAAAAACCTCTAAGGATGGAGATTCCACCACATCCCTAGGTAACCTATTCCAGTGCTTCACCACCCTGCTAGTGAAATAGATTCTATGGTGATGAGCATGATACAAGACCCTATGAAGAATAGAAAAGAAAAAAGTCCTCAAATATTTTGCAAATTCTGACTTATAATTTACTCGTTAGAGCATTCTGCTTGTCACCTTTTATGTCCTGTTATGAAGTCTAGTTCAAACATTACTACTCATCATTGGAAATCTGATGAAGGATAGGTTTGATAAGTAGAACATGACATTGCTCTTTCTACCCCCATCTCCATCGAAAGCCATGTAGTTATAGTGGGCTGCTCCAGAACAGCAGAGCGGGCCACTCGACCGGCTCCCTGAAGCCACCAGAGGCTAGGAGGAGAGAGCAGGCTGACTAGTCAGCCCCGAACTGGAGATCCAATTTGAGTGAGTGACGGAGGGGGGTGGGAGAGAAGGGAGGAGGAAGAGAGAAGATTCTCTTTTAAGGAAAGTACGATATAGTCACCCCTTTTTTAAAACTTGTTCAGCAGGGCAACCTCCTCCTTTGCTTATTTGTTCATGTCACATCACACCGTTGGATCACAACATCACATCGCAACAGTAAAAAGTTCAATGCAAGGAACTACGCAGAAGAAGCCATTTACAGTGCACAATAACTTTATTGAACCTGCAGATTATAAACAATACAATATACCTCATATTTACATGCCAATGGATGGCGCTCTTTATATACAACAGCTATCTACATGTATTCAGGTGCTCCTTTTGTTATACACATGCTCGTCTCAGCACCTAGGCAAAGGCTGAACCAAAACCCTGGCTCTGAATGCCCCAAGCTAGATGTGAACCCAAATCCTATGGTTTGAGGCCACCACTCCTTTTGATGTCATGTCACCATAAAAACAATGCTTCACAGGGTCCATGGAAAATTGGGATGGGCCCTGATCATATCTTGGATGAGCTCACAATAATCACACAATGGGCAACTGTGAATTTGTTAGCATTAAAGGTTATTATTTTGATTGTCCCCTTGTGTTTCCAGTGGAACACAGAACTCCCAGGGGGCCTAAATAGCCTGCACAAATCTCCTCACCACTGCTGCTTGTGTTCCCTCTTTGCCTCTAGTAATTAGATAAATCAGAGGTCCTGCCCAATAAAGGAATTCTTGAAACAGCATTGATGTTTCATATAAAGTATTCGTCTTTCATAACACCTATTTCACTGCAGGGCATCATGTGAGAAGCTAATTTTATAGATTTTTATTGTATTTCCAAAGCATTATAAAACTAACCAATTATACAATGCTATCTTGGGTCCTACATGTGTCTCTGGATGAGTTGTACACCTCTGACTCGTGTCCTCAGATTAGATAATACTAGTTTTATAATTTCCTCCCCCACCCACACACACATTACCAACAGGTGAGGAGTAGACAGGACCTCCTCTTCCAAAATATGGTCAAACTGGAGCCTTTAAAAGTGACTGGAAGGCACTCACTTAGGTGAGATCTCTCAAGCTAGAGATTTCATCTGCTGGAAAGATGCCGGTGTCTGAAGAGATCTTAGCCAAAAAGGCCACAACAGTCATGCCTGAGAATCCCAAACAGACTGATTTTCAGCTGGTGCGGATCAAGAGCACTTGGTGTCGGATCAAGAAGGGGGAAGCCATATGCAACTCTGAGGATAAGATAACCATCTCACAGGCTAAAATGTAAGTATAAAAGCTTGTGCTAGGAATACTTGATAAAATCTGATGATTAGCTTGCCATCAATCTGGCTTGGGTTAGTCATGTTATGTCATCTTTCAGATGAGGGAAATTAAGAGATATGTTAGGCTTGTGCAACTGAAAAATGTTATCTAATGTCGCTGTGGTGAGTGTGACTGAAACCCATCAAAAAGCAGACATTCCAAGTAAAGGCTCCAACATGTTTCTCAACCCATCTTTCTGTGTGCCAGTACTGCCGCATAAATCATGTGTTCATCATACACCTTGGCATAAATGGAGTGAGTTGAAGGGGAGATAATTATCCCCCCACTCTGATTTTTTCACACTTTTGTGTATGTAGTAGATAAAGCTTGGAAGCTTTCTTAAAATGTCTGAGGAGTAATTAGAGGAACGTGGGGATTTTTGCAATTGGGTTCAGTCAGTGCATATTCATAATCATTGTGGATAAAATGGGGGGTGTAGCAGACGTTTACAGATTCGGGTAATGAAATACATAGCTTGGAAAAACAAATGCAAAGGTACTAAAAATCACTGACATGATCAAAAAGCAGAATGCAGCCGTCACAAAATTTAGGGGAAGTTCTCTACCTGTGGCAAGGTTAGAAAAGGGTCATGGATGGCTGAATGTTTTCCCTTCAGGCCAAACACAGCTCTCTGCAGAAATGTCTCCCTCCTTAATTAACCTTGGATTGCAGGAGGATCCCCTTTCATCAGAATACAGAGCCTCATTTTGCTATTAAATATGAATGGACTACTCACAAATGTGGGGCTTTGTTTTTTGAACATCAGAAGTTTTCCAATATTTGCATTGTCTTTATTCTATTATCACTGTGTTCAATCCTTCTCCCAATGAATTTGATAGGAGTTTTCCCGTTGGCTTCAGCAGGAACAGGTAAATAAGGTGCCACTTTTGCAGCAAACACTGCGTAGGCAGATCTGGATTGAATTTCAGTGGGGCTCCATCCAGGCACAGAGGTCTGCTTGTGCAGAGCTCATTTCAGAATGGGGTCCTTAGTCAATAACATAATTAATTGACTTAAGGCCCAGTCTGCAAAAAATTGCTCATGTGAAATATCCATTAGCAAATGGCAGCTTTGGGCTCTATTTCATAGGCATTCTGCAATTCGGACCAGGCTGTCTCCTCACCTGACCATCTGCCATGTGGCCAAAGTTACCTCTGACCTCTAAAACAGATTCCTGTACTGTAATTAACATTCAAAACCACACCCTCTCTTTAGTGGCCAAAGTTTCAAAAATAAATGCACATAGTAATAATCTCCTCTGAAATGTATTTATTTGATTGAGCTTATTTTATATTCATGTAACTTTTTTTACTGTATTAGCTTAAACAAGGATAGAATAACAACTTCTGAAAAGCATAAACATCATAAGTACAATTTTCAAAAGTCCCTAAGTCACTTAGGACCAATTTTTACTGGCATTTATGTCCCCAAAGAGGCAGATAGGTGCCTAGTAGGAAAAGCAGTTTGATTTCAGTGAAGTTAGGCATTTACGGCCCAGATTGCCAAAGGTATTTAGGTGCCAACCTCCCATTGACTGCAATGGGAGGCAGGTGCCTAATAAATTTGTTAGTCTCTAAGGTGCCACAAGTACTCCTTTTCTTTTTGCGAATACAGACTAACACGGCTGCTACTCTGAAACCTGTGTTTAGGTGGTTTGGGGTACGTCTACACAGCAAAAAAAACAACCCTGCAGGAGCAAGTCTCAGAGCTCAGGTCAATTGACTCAGGCTCGCAGGGCTCAAAGACCTACCTCCCGCCACGTACACCCCACGTTTTAGAGCCTGGGCTCTAGCCTTAGCGTCACTGTTTACACTGCTATTTTTTAGCCCCCATAGCATGAGACCAAGTCAGTTGACCTGGGCTCTGAGAATTGATGTTGCAGGGTTTTTTTTGCTGTGTAGACGTACCCTTTGAAAATCCACCAGGATCTGTGTACTTCCTTAGGCCTCTGAATAATACAAATAACTGATTTTTCTCTTTGGGTGCCAAATAAAAAAATCCTGGAAGCGGGGGGAGGGAGGGAATGTAGTTAGTTTCAAACCAAACCTGAATTTTGGGGGGTTTTCTTGCTAAAATCACAAGATGGAGGGGGTAGGGGGGAAGAGAGAAAGAAACTGTTTCGGATAAAAACCAACACCTGAAATTAAACTAAATATAAAAACCGAAAATATTTTTTTTTCAGATTTTCATTTCATTCAATGTCCAGGGTTTTTTCCAACCCAAAATGTAATTTTTTAAAAATTCATAGAGCTAAGTTTCTAAACCTATGAAAAGTAAAGTCAAATCATTTCATTTTGAAATGGTCAAAACTATTTTGACTTTTTTGAAAATAAAAATGTCCTTTTTCTACCTGAGACTGGTCGCTGAATTTGACCTGAATTCACAAATAGTTTCAGCACTTCTCACTCACTCCCCACCCCTCCCAGCCAAGGCATTTTTTTGGTGAATTTACTATTTGCTGAAACAATTTCATCAGGCTCTACTAAGCCCCTTTTGGAAATCTTTCCCCACTCATAATCCGATTGAATAGGCTCAGCTGCATTTTTAGGGCTAACTTCTGTTCTCACTGAAACCAAGGGGGAAAAAAAATGAAAATTGGACCTAAATAAACCGGGGGAAAAATATGAAGTGGTAGATGTGATTGAATTATTTTAAATGAAAACATGTCAGTGTAAAATGTCTCTGAACTATTCTAAATTTTTCAGCAACTTTTTTTTTGCCAAAAATACTACATTTTTCATCAAAATGGAACAAAAAATTAGGTTTCAATTCAAATCATTTTTGTTTCTTTTTCCCTCCTTCCCTGCCCCTTTTTATTTCTATAAAAATACAACAAAAGAGAGGAAAGGGGAAAGCAAAAAAAATGAAAATAAAAAACAGATTATAATTTCATCAAAAAATTGTTTCTTCTTGGCATAATATCAAAAAGTTGTGAGAAGAACATTCTAAAACATGAAAAAAAATTGATTTCTTTAGAAATATGTTGTGGAAAATACAATTTTTCCAACCCTAGTTAAAGGCTTGATTAAGCCAAAAAAGCTTTGACCTCTGTTCTGAAAAATCTCCAAGAATCGGCTATGGCAGACTGACCTCTACTGGAAAAGCTCTGCTATTTCATCCCAGAAAGGCAAGTTCTGTCTCAAAGGGAAACAAGAAGCTCCACAGTAGATCTGAACTATTACAGAATACGGGACTGGGATTAGGGCCAGGATATGGGTTGCCAAAGTAAGAAAGCTATTTCAACTGCAGAATTGCTTAAAAATAGAAGGACTTAGCTAGATTAAAGCCAGAGCAGTCAGTTATGGAGTTACCACAAGCTCTGAGAAAGCGCAGCGCAACTATGTGTTGCCTCTAAGAGGATCCCTTCGCAAACATTAGAAACAAGGCCCTGTGTAGATCACGATTTCACGGACTGCTCTGAAATCATGGAATTAGCCCAATATCATGATTCTTCCAACAGTGGGGAGGCAGAAGTGGGCATACCTACCTCTCATGCCTGTTCATAGAATATCAGGGTTGGAAAGGACCTCAGGAGGTCATCTAGTCCAACCCCCTGCTCAAAGCAGGACCAAATCCCCAATTTTTGCCCCAGATCCCTAAATGGCCCCCTCAAGGATTGAACTCACAACCCTGGATTTAGCAGGCCAATGCTCAAATCTCATGGTATTTGGCTAATTAAGCTGCTTGCAGTGGGTGGGCAGGCTGGGGGAAGGGTTGTGATGTGTCTCACCATATGGCACTGGCCATCTGGCTCAGCTCCAGCCCAGGCCACTCTGCTTCTCCGGTCTGGTGGGGAGAAGGGATCAGGGCTGACAACGAGTAGCATTTAGGAGCCTGGGCCTGCCCCACAGCAGCCCCTGGAAGGCCCAGGGAAGACACAGCAGGAGCGGAGACCAGGATCCACTGCTTGGAGTGAGAGAGGGTGGGGAGCAGGGTGAAGGAGCCCCTGTCCCAGTTGGGGGATTGATTCCAGTCTCACCCGAATCTCCCGACCAAGGCAGGGCCCCCTCCAACACCTGCTCACGCTCTAAGTGACAGGTCCTGGTCTCAGTTCCTTCAGCATCTTCTATGGCCTATTGGGGGCTACTATATGGTGGGCTTAGGATGACCAGGTATACAGTTTTCGACTGGAACACCCGGTTGAAGAGGGACCCCGGCAGCTCCGGTCAGCACCACCTGCTGTGGCCTTGCCCCCCCTTGCCCCTGTCTGGGTCCCCCGCCCAGAGACACAGCCCTGCTCCCAGGCTCTGGGGGTGGGGGGACAAGACCATAGGGGTAAGGGCAGCCTGCCTTAAGGCCCCCTGCTGAGGCATTGACCAGGAGCCGCCCCAAACCCGTCCCAGCCCTGAGACCCCCACAGCCAGAGCCACCTCCCACACCCTGAACCCCTCATCCCCAGCCCCATGCCAAGAGCCATGACCCCCAGACCAAAGCACTCACCCCCTCCCACACCCCAACCCCCTGCCTCAACCCTTAGCCCACTCCGAATCCCTCGACCTCACCCCCCAGCCTGGAGAACCCTCTTGCACCCAAACCCCTCATCCCCAGCCCCACCCCAGAGTCCTCATCACCGACAGGGGCCCTCACCCCCTCACACACCCCAAGTCCCTGCCCCAGCCCGGAGCCCCCCTCCCACACCCTGAACCCTTCATTCCTGGCCCCCCCATAGCCTACACCCCCAATAAGAGCCCTCACCCCCCTGCACCCCAACCCCCTCCCCAGACCAGTGAAAGTGAGTGAGGGTGAGGGAGAGTGAGGCAGTAGTGAGTGGCGGGGCGGGGCCTTGGGGAAGGTGCAGGGCCTCTGGGCAGGGCTAGGGTGTTACCTTTTTTGCAACTAGAAAGCTGGCAACCCTAGGTGGGCTAGGGCTCCTAATCACCACGCATTGCCTGTGCCGCCCCACTTTCCTGCCAGCTCGCTAGACAGCTTTGCTAGGTCCCTCTGAAGAAACTCCTCACAATCTTCCCTAGACTAGACTAGCATAAATAATTGTGTCATCTGTAAGTTTTGTCTCAGCACTTCTCACTCCCTGCCCTTCCAAGTTCATTAAAAAAAATGTATATGAAACATCAGTCTTAATACAGAATCTCGGGTAATTCATGGTTAAAATGTTGCCATGTTGGAAATTGGTCTCTCTTTCATAGCCACATGTAAGGAACTTAGTCAAAGGTTTTCCTGAAAATTTAAATAAATTAGAGCACTCATCTCCACTATCTTATAGACAAATTAGTGAATTTGAGAGGAGCAATTTGCCTGTACAGAAGCCATACTAATTAGTCTTTGTTATATCATTATCCACTTACCTGTTTCCTCATTTGATTTTTAATGATCCCCTCAGCCATTTTTCCTGGTACTGAAGCAAGGCCTACTACTCTATAATTCCCAGAATCACCCCTATTACCTATTTTAAAGATCAGTACAATATTTGAAACCCTACTCTTTTCTGTTGTAGTAGCAGACTTTAATGAGATATTGCATATTTCAATCAGTAAGCTACCTGCTTCATTTTTAAATTCTTTTTTACATAGAAGGTACCTAGCATTTTGATCTCAAAGCATGTTTTGTGATCCCTGACAGAGGCAAAAGTGTTTCAGACATTGGAATTTCCTGGACAGTTGAAGCTCCCATCTCTTTCTGCTACAAAGTGGTGGAAACATGCAATCTTCTGGATCCTGCCAACAGCACACTCCTTTTTGGGCACATCATAGATTCTCAGCAATTAGAGATAGCCATTAGCAGAGAAAGAGAACAGAGGCGTTTTATTGTAATGGATCAGATGGTCAATGAATATTATGGCTCAAAAGTGAGAAAGTACTTTGAAGCCAATAATGTTCATTATAAAATCCTTTCCCTGCCCACCACAGAAGAAACCAAATCCATGGACCTAGTCCTAAGCATCTTGCAAGAAGTTCACAACTTCGGCATCGACAGGCGTAAAGAGCCCATTATAGCAATTGGAGGAGGGGTTTGCCTTGATATCGTAGGCATTGCAGCATCACTCTATAGAAGACGCACCCCTTATATTCGTGTCCCAACCACCCTCTTGGCTTACGTTGATGCCAGTGTGGGAGCAAAGAATGGTGTAAATTTCCTTCAGTGCAAAAACAAGCTTGGAGGCTACACTCCTCCTGTAGCTACTTTTCTGGACAGATCCTTCATCCAAACTATTCCCCGTCGACACATCTCCAACGGTCTTGGTGAAATTTTGAAGGTACCATTTTTTTGGAATACAGATGTACTTTTGCTATATTAATTATTAATAAAAAGTTGGATCTGTGTGTGAGCCTAGAGCTTTGTGTAAGATGTTTTATACACCCAAAGGGTAGGCTTTTCAAAGCCATCAAGAGAAGTTGGACAACCAAATCTCATTATTTATTAATCATGGCCACCCACATATTTTATAATAGTTTGGCTTCTAAGAATCTAAAAGTGTGCCTAGCCCAGCCTCTTAGGACCTGTGGGGGGGGGGGAGGCGTGACAACTCACCGGCACAGCACCTCCTGCTGGTTGTCCAGGGAATTAGCTCTTTCCAGCCCTGAAGCACCCTCTGCCAGCTGATGTCTCACCTGCTACTAGCCTCCATGTCCCTCCCAGATGCCGGTGCCCTTCACCCAGGGGTTCTGCCCACCGCAGCAACCCACAATCTGGGTCTCCCATTCAGGAGAATCCCCAGCCCCCTATCCCCACCTGCCTCACCATTCCTCACTCACTGGGCCTGACTGCAGTCTGTAAAGGCCACTCATCATTGGCAAGGTGGGGGTTGGACCTGCTGCCTATCTAGGGGCTGCCCCTTGGAAGCTCCAGTACCCTTTTGTAGGCCTTTGACAAGGCCTGAAGCCTGGGATTTTACTAGGCTTGAGCTCCCCAGCTCCCTCTGCCCTTCCCCAGTACTGTTCCATCCTAGGTACCCTGCTCAGCTTCCCAGGCAATCAGGTCCTTCTCTCTCAGGAGCTAGAGAGAGACTGTCTCAGCTTCTGGCTAACAGGGGCCAGCAGGGCCCTGATGGCACTGGCTACAGCTGTAGCTGCTTTCCCAATTAGCCCAGCTTTCCTCACTGCAGCCCTCTCCAGGGCTGCTTTATCCCCTTCCAGCAGGAGCAGGGTTACCACCCTGCTACAGGACCCCTGATAATTTTTCGAGTTACATATAACATATAGCAAAGCCAGATGTCAACTGTAGAGAAAACAGATGGAAGAAAACTCATATCAGACCTGATCCAAAACTTATTCAAATCTATGGGAGTCTATTTACCTCTATGTACTTTGGATCACCATCCACTAAGAATAAAGATAAACTTTAGTTTTTTCAGAGTGGAGGAAGAACAGGGAAGTTAGTTACATTTTTAGCCAAAGACATGTTCTACAAGACCATTTATACATACCTCAAAATGTTCAAAATATATGTTGAGTTTTGTTGACCAATGGTATTCTCAATCTTTCTGGGCCAAATTCTGCTCTCATTATAAATCTATAGTTATGCCCTTAAATTTACATATGTAAACAGCTTTGAGATCTATCGATGTAAAGTTCAAAGTAGGATTATTGTGTCAATTTAAGAAGTATTTAAATGTATTAAAAATGCACCCATCCTGAATGCATGCATGCATGCATGCATGCAATATTAGTAAAACCTATGCAATTTGAATCGCGGCCCACAAAACTAAAAACCCTTCCAAAACCCCAAGCCCACTATATCACCCCACACTCCCATTCACTCAATTCTCTCTAAAAAAAAAATCCTGGGGGGAAAGCCTGGATTATCCTGGTGAGGTCCAGCATCTCATTAAAAGGGCCTTAACCTGCTTGTAGCCCTGTACAAACTACCTGAACCTGGACAGCCAGAAGCAACCAGTAATCCCACATTTATTGGCATGCATGCACTAGGATAATATAGTACTAGTTGTATGTATTTCAATATGTGCTTTTCCTACAGTGTATTATTTGCTCTTATAAAAATTCACCTTTTTAAAGTACTTCTTTCCATTCTTTATTCAAGATGGCGCTCATGAAACACAAAGGGCTCTTTGATCTACTGAAGAGCCATGGAAAATACATGCTGGACACAAAGTTCCAATCTCACAACGGCTTGGTCAATCATGGTGATGCTGCACTAAAAACAACCAGACTTGCCATAGAAACAATGCTGGAAGAGCTTGCACCCAACCTCTGGGAGGATGACCTGGACAGATTGGTTGATTTTGGTCACCTTATAAGCCCAGAACTGGAAATGGTCAGTCACGAATTTTAGTTTGCAATGTCCTATTAAAAAAAAACAGCAAGTTTTTAATCATAGTAAAAATGCTCTTGAAAGGTTTTGTTTTGTATTATACTTGTGAAACAGCATATACCTGGGAGTCAGGAGACCTGGGGTCTAGTCCAAGCTCTACCTGATGTATAACAGTGGGCAAGTCATGTCCCTTCTGTGTGCCTCAGTTTCCCCTCCTAACTTTGTCTATGTTATCTGTTTTGATTTGTTAGAAATTTTGAGCCAGTGACTGTCTCATTGTACAGAAGCACAAAGGAGCGCATACTGTATAACATAGTATAACATACATAGCAGCAACAATCTCAGCTATAACAATTCAAATATTGCAGGGTTTTAAGATTCCAGACACTACTGCTGTAATAAACTACTGTTCAGAAGTGGGGCATGGGGACTAACAGACTCAGTCCCTGTGAAAAGGTTAAAGTGAGGTGTTTGCCGCTAAGGAACTTTCCTTCCCTCTAATTCAGAGTTCAGCCTTTGCCTTCAATAAGAGCAAAATCAAGCTCTCTGTGGGAGATTTTTATGTACCATTAATCATGTTGAAAATATTTTCTCCACTCCCCAGGAATAGAAAGGATGCTGAGAGTCAGAGAGAGTTCTACGACAGAGCCACATACTAATTTTCATCTACAAAGTCAGACGCATTAAGAAAACCTGGACTAGTTACTGTAAGGGGGGAAAAAAAGCTAATTTTACTTTCATTTCAGAAAGTTTTACCATCACTGATGCATGGAGAAGCAGTAAACATCGACATGGCATTTATGACTTACGTGGCCTACGAAAGGGGGCTTTTAACTCTGGAGGAAAAAGCTGACATTATTCAATGCATGAAGGGTTTGGAGCTCCCGGTGTGGCACGATGACTGTAACTTGCATCTAATAAAGAAGGCCTTGGTGGAAAGGTTAAAACACTGCGGAGGCCAGATGAGAATGCCTCTCCCAACTGGACTTGGGATGGCAGGTACTGCAACATAGCTTCAAAAGGGACAGACATTAACCAAGGGAAAGGGGGAATTTTCACACCCATTCACATATACAAGAGCAACTCACAGACACACTCGCTAATATGGCCGAATTTTTAAAGATGTTTGGATGCAGATGGCTGCTTAGTGCGATTTTCAAAAATGCCTAGGCACCTAACTCTCATTGTGCCGAGGCACTTTTGGAAATTGCACTAGGAACTCATCTATATCTTTAGGTGCCGTATCACCTTTTCAAATCTGGCTCTGAGAGCATGATCAAATAGCTGTTGAATTCAATGGGAATTTTTCCATTGACTTCAAGGGGCTTTGAATCAGGTTATTACAGTAAAGTCTTTGGGGATATTAATTACTTTTCTCTTGGAACTTTGTCAACTTTTTGGTTTTTACTTGTCCTGGCAACATTAAAAGAAAAAAAAATCCTTGTTACACCGTCGCTAAGGAATACAATATAACATGCCAACATGCCTGCCCTGCAGTTTGCAGTTATATATGTAGGGCTTTAATTGACCCTTTAACATCTTACCTTTAACATCAGACTCCGGCGGAGCCTTTCCCTGCTGCCATCCCACTGCCAGAGCCTTTCCTTGCTGCAGGGAAAGTCTCTGGCAGATTGGCGGCAGTGGGACGCCACTCTGCTAAAAACAGCAGTGTAGACAAGGGAGAGGGATGGGAGTGACTTAGGATACCTGGCTGAGACTGGAGGGAGGCACTTATCTTCACCTAGGATTCTCAGCCATGAACTCTCCTCTGGAGTAGGTGCCTGTATCAGGTCAGCCCTTTTTCACGAAAAGCCACAGGGAAAGAGCCCCCCACCCTGACCCCACTATAGCCAATAACCCATGTACTGTCAGGAAATTGGGAGAGCCAGGTTCATGTCTCTGCCCCAATGACTGTTTAACTATTTATACAAAGTGTAACAGCTTCTAAAGAAGAGATGGAGAGAGAGGCCTACCCCCACAATATCCAATAGCCTGGTGATTAGGGCACTCACCTGGCATGCAGGAGACCTAAGTTCAAGACCCTGCTCCAAATCAGGCACAATAGGGGTTCACATATGGATCTTCCCCATCCCAGGGGGGCTACTGTCTATTCTGGGATGGATCAACACAAGCAGCCTGCAACATTCCCACCCTGTTGGCCCCCCAGCTGGCTCTCATAAGGATTAGACATGCTCAAAGCACATTCACAGGATCAGAGCCCACTGGGGAGTTACGCAGAGGAATGCCTTGTATGATAATCCCACAGGGGTTAGGCATGAATGAGGATTCAGAGCAGCACCTTAGCTGTGGGGGCTGCATCAGGATTTTGGCAGCTTTGTGCTGTGCATGCCTACCAGCGGAAACTCAGGTAACTAGAAAGATTTAGGCAGCCACTAAACAGTGATTTTGTGAATGTCATTGGTGACTAAATCATAGAATGTCAGGGTTGGAAGGGACCTCAGGAGGTCATCTAGTACAACCCCCTGCTCAAAACAACCATCCCCAATTTTTGCCCCAGATCCCTAAATGGCCCCCTCAAGGATTGAGCTCACAACCCTGGGTTTAGGAAGCCAATGCTCAAACCACTGAGCTATCCCTCCCCCGACTCTATCTTTAGGTGACTAAGTCCCTTTGTGAATCTAGCCCTGTAAATAAGTCTTGTAAAGCTGCTCAGGGAGCATTTGCCTCACTTTCTGTTAATTAATTTGACATCCAGCGAAGCTTCTTCTACTAACTAAAAATCTTACTTTGCAGAAATATTCAATGATGTCAGCGAAGACACCCTGGAAAGAGCATACCAACTGTGGGCCAGCGAATGTAAGACAGCAATGGAAGAGGACTTTCTGATTCACTGAAAGCCTTAGGATCAGATAGAAGCAACACTGCCCCTTGGATGGCATCCTGCAAAGCTGTAATGTAGTGATATGGGCTAGATTTCAAATAGAACAATTTCAGATGGCCTTATGAAATCAGCACAAAAGTTTGGGTTTGGGTTTTTTTAGGCAGCTGATCGGTTATGCCTGTTACATTTGTACAATTTGTAATAGAAGCTCATAGGGGCCACATTTTGATCGTATAGCTCCCAGCACCTGGATAGCACTAATGAAATAATTAACATCAGTCCCTGGAATTATCTCAGGCATGTAAAATAGTATATTCTGAATACAACGCTGCTCCCATTGAAGTCAATAGCAGATGTTCCATTCCTTTTCCTTCATTCCATACACTAGTACAGATTGTGGGGTGTTCTGAAATAGAGCTTGCAGAGGGATGACTCTCCATTGTCTGCCAATGGATCTTGAGTCAATAGAAGTGTTTCCCGAGTTAAGATTGCAGTATTAGGTCTATAAGAGATATAAAAGGAGTTGGGGTTGATGATGTAGCAAATAAATACATTTCCTATTTATAGCAGTCTTTATAGTGTAAGATTGCACTAGTTACTTTTCAAAAAAGAAAAACTTTTTTATTGTAGTGTAAATTTTTTTTATCAGAAAAAAACATGCTATGTAAAATAGCTAAAGAAAAGTAAAAGGCATATGATACATTATGCAGCACTGACAGCATTTTTAAGATACTACCCATGTTAATTGTTTGAGGCAAAAATACATATTGGCTTTTACTCTAACCATGTACAGAACCATACATTTTGAACACAGTAACCATTATATAGTGTCAGATTACAAAATCTCTTCATTTCAATGAGTAACAGACAACAGTGTAGTCTAAGTAGCTGTGGAAGTCCTATGATTTGGGACTTTTGAAACTACACTGAACAAAAGGCTAGAAAGTGTGTAATAGAGAGCAAGCCTGAACTGGCCTCAAAAAATGATCCATCATCACTTCTTACTTCTATGATTCTGATTAATTACATTTACCTTACCTCGCTAGATGTACGTACTGACAATTATATATCAATAAAACATACTTGGTCAAATTCCACTGTGATGTAGATAGTGATGTAAGTTACACATTGGGTTTAGGTTGGCCAAAAAATGGGTGTTGGTGCTTTACCTGTGTAACCTGTACAAGTTCAGAATTCCTTGGGTGTGCCAAATAAGTGAAATTTATGTCACTTTCATATTGTGGAGAGATAAGTCTAGGTGGTACATGCAGAAGCAGCTCCCACTGAAATCCAGGGGAGCTACTTTATGCCTACTTACCCCAGGATGGCTCATTCGAGCTCATAAAATGTTCACATTTGAGGCAACTATGATCACTACCTCCTTTGCAATACCTTCTTCCCCGCCTAGTCTTACTTCAGCTTTTGCTTTTCTGCTCCTTGGTTTTTGTTTGTGGGAGGGATGAGGAGAGGTCTAGTCCAGCAGAGTTCCCTCATACCCTTGACACTTGAAGCGTCGATACCTAAAACATGCAAAGAGAACAACACTGCCCCCTACTGAAAGCCCATCCCACCAGGTTCTCCTCTGGTTTCTGACCGGAGGCTGGTCTGGGAAGATGCAATCTCCTAGCCACGGGAAGGTGCTTCTCACAAAGGATGCCAGCATTAACCAGAAAAACCAATTATCCAGTTATTGCCCAGGCTTTTCTATTTCATGACACTATTTCCCCCCTACCATATTTGATATTCGCATCCATGTCACCTCTGCTGATTCTGCACATAGAGAAACTAAGTCAACAAGGTCCCCCTTGGTATAGCAGTTTGTGTTTCTCTTCAATGAGGTAGAAACCCAAAAGTGTTGCCTGGCCTCTCCATGTCTTAATTTATTTGTATCATAGTAGCACCTAGGAGCCCCAGGTAAAGAACAGGACCACTTTGCTTGAGGCACTGTACAAACACTGAACAAAGAGGGCTTAAGGAGTCATTGCTCCTGCATTCTTAGTGTCTTTCTGTCCTATGCTATTGCTGCACCCTGATCAAGACACAGAAGACACTGGAGAACACTGGTACTCAGAGCTGCCTCTCTTTACTTAACTATGTTAAGTAAGCTATCAGCAGGTCCCTATGAGGTCTATGACACACCAAAATTGAGGATAGTCAGGAAGTTAGTCTATCTGGGGCCACCCAGTTAAGATGGAACAGGGGAAATCTACGGTTGCCCCTTTTTGACCCGAGCAGCTAGTCAAATCTCAGGGCCCTAGGGGGATTCCAGGTGGGTAGAAATTGATGCAGTCTGGTATTCTCTGGGATGCAATCCAATTGATATACAGGGAATGTACAAAGTCCTGCTTCTCTGAACACAGGAGGAACCAAGAACAAAATATTTTTTTTAAAGTTTACAGACCCAAGCTGCTTTAGCCAATAGACCCCAAAGCTCTCTCTCTAGCTTACCCAAGGTTACACTGTGCTCACAGGCTACTGCCTGGCTTTCTTGCTTTTTGCCTCCCCCCCCCCGCCCCCTTGTCTGTTCTCAGTGTGTGTGTGTTCTCTCACATGCCTGGTCTCACTACCCCGTGCACCCCACCCCCATGTCCACATGGTGCTAGCTTCTGGGCAGATTCTATTTGGCCTTGTTTTAGGTGTGGACCCTTAGCTGTCTCTTACCACTATGTTAAATGAAGGGTATGTACATACAAAAGGTTTGAATGAGGATTTAACTCACCCCTTAACAAGCATTCACTCATCTCATAACACTACCAATGATATTAGTTTTTCCTCTGAGACATTTAGAAAAGCAGGGGGAGTTCCCTGTAACCACTAAAGGGTCCAAATGATCCAGAATGTCCCCATTATTGGGAACGTTCAGAGAGGGAAACGTGGTGTTTTCTGTGCTCTGGGAGCAATCCCTCCTGTCAAACTGGCAGGGCTGAATTTTTGCAGAGGATCTGACCTTCCCAGGGACCTGCCCTGTCAAGGACTTTCAACTTGTCCCTATAATGGAGAGTTCATCCTGCCTCTCCATGCAACACCGTGTACATGGAACTATAGCATGTGCAGCTCCAGCACATTCTGTGGTCAGAGAAAGCCTTTCCACCGGCAGTGTGGATGAAGGCAGTGGTTGACCCTTTCCATACATGTTGCTGCAGTCCTCCCCTGCCTGCTTGTGACCTAGCAGCAAGTCAGCTGTCTGCATTCCTTCAGGCTGCTAATTCATTTGGATAGCACAAAGCTGCTCATAAACCACACAGTGCACAAAATCAAAGATACTTTAACAATCAAATCTCTCTCTGGTTCCTCAATAGGAACCAGCACAACAGTTGAGAATCACATCCAAATGGTGACCTTTTCCCACAGGAAAGGAGTTCTCTAAACCTATAATTAGACAAATATTGTGAGAGACAGCACCGTGAACACTGATTAAACATAATTCTTATGCTAGATCACAAAAAATGTATGTCAATTACATTAACACAGGAACTAATGGTGTAGCAATGAATTTTCAAACTTCAGGTTGCAATAAATAGATGTCTATGCTCATATGCCCACATTCATAACGGGTGAGAGGCAGATAAGGGCTTTGTCCAGTCAACTTCCATTTAAGTTAGAGGAAAAAAATACCACTGACTTTGCTGGGAGTTTGGACTGAGCCCCTAAATACTAACACATCCAGGGGCAGAGTCAAGGTTGTTTGTACGTTGAACACTGAGAACATTTCTGTTTCATGGTCTCTGTGTCCGCATTGAGTACTAAAGTTGGCATCCAAAACCTGTAAAATATTTTTCTGGAACATGTGACTGACACAGAATACATTAGAAAATACTTGTTTTGTTAGACTGTGGAACCCATTGACACAGGATGTCATTGAATCTTGCTAAATGATTGGCTTCAAAGAGCGATTGGACATCAGCTATTATACTGAGCTTTTGGGATTACCATCATAATTCACTTATGAGTAATGTGAACATCCTAAACTCATGTTGATAAAAACCATCTCAGGCCATCACCAAATCATATCTATATACCATAAAATGTATTGCTGAGCTTTAAAGTATGCAATGTGTTTCATGCGGTCTGGTAAAGAAACTACTGTAAAACCTGTACTGGTTGGTGAGCCGGGAGACGTTACATGACAGATGCAAAATGAGTAAATATGTAAGGGTTAAACACGAAGGGGGAGATTTCAGAGGCATAAAGGACATTTAAGGACCTAACTCCTATTGAAAGCTAAATGGGAGTTGGGTACTTAATTGTGCTTCATATCTCGGAAATTAAAACTACCAAAAAAATTATTTTTTTTTGAAGAATGCCAGAAACACAGGTATGAAAAGCCTACCTATAACGTCTGGTCCATTGCTCACTGAAGTCAGTGGAAAGACTTCCACAGGCTTCAATGGGCTTTGGATCAGGCCCCCAAATTATGACATTTTAAGACACTGATACTACATCAACTCCATTGGTG
Organism: Dermochelys coriacea; assembly: GCF_009764565.3. Taxonomy (NCBI): domain Eukaryota; kingdom Metazoa; phylum Chordata; order Testudines; family Dermochelyidae; genus Dermochelys; species Dermochelys coriacea. The sequence goes on along the minus strand of NC_050074.1, from coordinate 9,528,024 downwards.
CGGTCACCTGTAGTGATCAACCAGACATTGCTTGCACTCCCTTTACACCTCTGTCTTTACGAAATAACGTGTATCACAACATATCAAAGTAGCTAGAGTACAATTAAGATTAGAAGGTGAACATGTGATTATTATTTTCCCCCTTTCTGTCTATCTCCATGACAGAATGCGATCAACCTCTGCCATGCTTTGTTGCTTAGTAGCAGACATTTTTAATTATATACTAAAATATGCTAAAGAACATGGAACTGCTATGTGACTAATACACGTATATCAAGAAAGGCACATGACAGCAACTCAATTGCTTTAGTGTCTGCCAGACTTGTCATCAAAAAAATCAAGGAAAGAA